>NW_012267358.1:1393609-1428799 GCF_000151885.1 Dipodomys ordii | reverse complement strand
TTTTTTTCTTTTTGCTTACGTGGTGCTGAGGAATGGAACCCAGGGCCTCAGGCATGCAAGGCAAGCACTCTACCACTGAGCCACCTTCCCAGCCCAGGTGAGCTGTTTTTGTAGGGAGGCCAGTGAAATGGAGGAGGCGTGCTTGGCTTCCTCTAGCTTTCTTCAAATTTCTGGACTAATGCCAAGCTATGGCCTAGGGCCCCACTGGTGAAGGCAGCTCTTCCCATTGAGGTGATCAGGCTGATCCCTACTGTGATGGGAAGAAAGGCAGCTCTTTCTGAATGCAGCCTTGGAGATAACTCCTGGATGACCTCTCCCTTGGTGTATAGGGTTAGTTGGGGGACAACAGTCACTAGAAAGCAAAGGGGGCTTGCTACAGTTTGGTTAATGCAGTGAAAGAGAGTTCCATTACACCAAAACATTAGACCTGGAGGAGAATGTAAAATAGAAGAGACGTTTATGGCTATTCCACAACTTGTGTTTGTGGCAGAATCTGGCAAGGCTCTGTAGCAAATATGAGGGAACATACTCCTAGGACTCCACCTGGGGACATTATAAATTGGATCTAAACCCAGGGGACACATTTAAGGAACCACTGCCTTGGAGTGAAACAGCTATAAAAAGCGGTTTCTTAAGGAAAGCACATAGAAAACATTGGATAACATCCGTCATCAAAGATGTGGAATTTAAAAGGTTGACTGATTCCTGAATAATTTAAGGCCAGCTGAAAAGTATATGGGTGCCTGTTCCCGATGTTTGGGCTGGGGCTTCTACCTCCTGTAGTTGGAATTGTAACAATTTTTTAGATTGCAGGATCGTCTTCTGGACCATTTGTGGATCCAGGGGTTGCTGTACTAGTTCTTGATAAATAAACCACACAGCCACCAGTGGAGTGCTGGCTATGGAGTAGGAACGATATAACTTGGCCCCCACCCCACTCTCTCAGCACTTATCCCATGGGTCAGGGATAGAAAAATTGAGGAAACAGTTATCGCTACATTTGGGAAGGCTCCACTTTAAAAGATTAGATACCAGGCTCCATGTGGAATGCATCCTGCAGGACCAGTATGGGCAGCCACCATAGTATGCTGTGTAAGTGGCTCCCTGTTTGCACCAGCTTTGTGTTTGGTCATAAAAGGTGCAGAGGTAGAAGCAGGTAGTGGAGGGCCCATCTAGAAGATTTGTGGAATCTAAAATTTTGGGTTGGATCCTAAAGGAAAAAGTTGAAGAGCAACCCAAAATCGGGCAATCGCCCCATTCTACCACCTTGACTTTTTGTGCATCATAAAGTATCCCTGTGGTCTCCTTAATTTGAAAGTGTCAATTGAACCATGCTTCCAACCTAGTGGTGGGCAGGTGCAGGAGGAGAGGGAGTAACCCTGGAAATACGTACCCTGGTGGGGCAGATTTCTTTACACTTACAGGTGTCAGAAGTATTCTGGGTAGGGGAAAATTTTACCCTAGAGATATGGTGCCAGGCAGGGTCTCCAAGCAACTTTACTGCTGTGGGAGTGGTGAAGATCACTGTGTGATGTCCAGTCCAGCAAGGTTGTAAGGGCTTAGGATGTAGGGTCTTGAGAAATACCCTCTCCCCCAGTCAGAGCTCCTTAGGGCCACGTTTGGGGTCCTCTTCCTCACCTGGATAGGGGAGGTACCAGTCAGCGTGTTCCCGCAGCAGCTGTCTCGTAAGAGAAAGGCATAGCAAATAGGATGCCAGGGGTGGTAGTTGGGCAGGCAGATTGTGATTGAGAAGAAAAGGCCATTCATACATTAGCTCAAATGGACTCAAGTAGGTTGGGGCCAGGGAGTGGACTGTACCCTGGCTAGTGCATAGGGCAGCAACTCTACCCATGACTGTCATAGCTCAAGAACCAATTTTGTAAGGTGGGTCTTAAGATGGCTGTTTGTCCGTTTCACCTTACCAGATGACTGAGGTCTGTAGGGAATTTGCAATTTCCATTCAATGCCTAAAGCAGAAGAAACCTGTTGTACTACTTGGGAAATAAAGGCTGGGCCATTATCAGATTGAAGGGAGGAAGGAAGACCAAACCAGGGGATAATTTCTGAAAGCAAGAATGTGGCTACAACTCCTGCTGTTTCTTTTGGAGTAGGAAAGGCTTCAACTCATCCTGTGAGGGTATCCACCAGGACAAAAAGGTACCTCATCCTTTTGTAGGTGAGCATATGGGTGAAATCAACCTGCCAATCCTGTCCAGGCAGATAGCCCCGCATTTGATGGGTAGGAAAAACTGGCCTGAGTCCCCCTTGAGGAATGGTAGTGGAGCATGTGAAACATGCTTGGCAGACACACTCAACTATGGTGGAAAGCTGGGGGTGGTAAAAGAGGGACTTTTAAACGTGGAACAATGCTTTATGCCCGATGTGAAGTGAGGTATGAATCTGATGTATAAGGCTTGTAGCCTGGGCCAGTGGCAAGGCTAACTTATTTTCCATAAAGATCCACCTCTGTTTACCATCCGTGCCCCCTTTTCCATAGAGGAGAGTTTTTCCAGCCAGAGAATACGTGAGGGGTCAAATCTGGAACCTGTAAAAACAGGATGGGAGCAGGGGCCACTGAATGTTGAGTGAGCTGGCGAGCCTTGTTGTTACCATGGAATACAAGGGAATTGTTTGTCTGGTGGCCCCTGCAATGAACAATGGCCACAGCAGATGGGAGGGGGAGGGCCTGAATTAGTTTTAAAATAAAGAACTAGGAAAAGAGGTGCTGCCAAGGCCAAATTAGGTGGTCCCCAAGTCAAGGTAGCATGTAATTTTTTTGGGGGGGTCCGGTCATGGGGCCTGAATTCTGGGCCTGGGCGTTGTCCCTCAGCTCTTCAGCTCAAGGCTAGCGCTCTATCACTTGAGCCACAGTGCGACTTCCGGTTTTGCTTATGTGGTGCTGAGGAATGGAACCCAGGGCCTCAGGCATGCAAGGCAAGCACTCTACCACTGAGCCACCTTCCCAGCCCCAAGGTGGCATGTAATTTGACAAGTAGGTCTCCCCCTATACAGGGAGTGGGACAGGAAGGCATAACTAAAAAGGAGTGAACAAACGGCTGGTCATGGAGTAGGCATGTAAGGGGACCGGTTGATGGTGGCTGGGAGGAAAGGCCGTCAATTCCCATAACTGAGACCTGGGAAGGAATTAAGGGGCCCACGTAGGAAGGGAGGACTGAATAGGTAGCCCCCGTATTGTCCAAAAAGGAAATAGCCTTACCTGCTTCCTGGATTGTTCCCTAGGCTGGAGGAGGATAATCGGGGTCGGCAAAGCAGGGCATTCTCAGTCTTCAGCGGCCAGGCCCAGAACTGATGCTGGCAAAGTGAAGGGGAGGAAGTACTGTTACCTCCGTGGCTAGGTACAGAGGGGCAGTCTTCCAGTGTCCTTTTTGATTTCAGAGCAGACATGGTTTTTGGGTAGGATGGAGTTTAGGGCATTGTTTTGCCCAATGCCCCTCCTGGCCGCACTTGAAGCAGAGTCCAGGTGGTTGATGCTTTTCTCCAGATCTATGCATTGTAGAGGGCCTTAGGGCAGCGACCAGAGCTTGGGCATGGTAGACTGCCTTTTGGCAAGAGCAGGCTTCCTATCAGCCTTTTCCTGTTCCTCATGGCATGAAAAACTTTAAAGGCCATGTTTACCAGGTCACATGTAGGAATTTGAAGGCCATCCTCAGCCTTCTCGAGTTTTTTCTTTATGTCTGGGGCTGACTGGGAAATAAAAAGAGAGGCTGAAAACTTGGCCCCAGCCAAGGAGGTGGGGTTCAAGTGGGTGTACTTAGTTAGGGCATTGGTAAGTCTACTTAAAAAGGCGGCAGGGTTTTCATCTCAGAGTTGAGTAATTTCCCTCAATTTATCAAAGTTAATATTTTTTTTTTCCGATTGTGGGGCCTGAACTCTGGGCCTGGGAGCTGTCCTTGAGCTGAAGAGCTCAAGGCCAGTGTTCACACACTTGAGCCACAGCACCACTTCTGGCTTTTTTTTTGCTTATGTGGTGCTGAGGAATCGAACCCAGGGCCTCATGCATGTAAAGCAAGCACTCTACCACTGAGCCACCTTCCCAGCCCCAAAGTTAATAATGGGAGGCTGACTGTAAACCAGCCAAGAGGCACTGAATCCTTTTGTCCCTCCGCAAGCAGCCAACCATGCCTGCCTGTATGTCTGTCTGGTATTCTCAGCGAGGATCCTGTTTGGGGACCACCTTGGCCCGGATGAGCCTGGTAGCATCTGTAAGATGGATTTCGTCCCCATGAGCCTGAGCAGCCTGATAGACTCACTCACGCTCTTAGGAGCGGAGGTCATGCCAGGTGAGATATTAGATCCTTGGCCCAGTGGGATCAGATGACGCATAGGGTGGTGGATGCACCACAGGTGGGGAGGATAACAGAGTCAAAAGAGTCAAGAGGGGAAGAGGGAGTGGGAGAGCTTTTGGAGGGATCTTGCCGCAGGAGCAAGATTGAGATAGGGGGCAGGAGAGACAAAGGGAGGGACAGGAGCGTGAGTAGAATTGTCCCTGAACTTATGGAATCTTAGCCCACTTTCCCATCTGCTCACAGAAATTGTGGAGATCGGTTTAGTATGTTGAAATTGAAAGTCCCATTTTCAGGCCAGTGTGATTGATTATCGAGCTGGTACATAGGCTATTCCCTGTTGCAAAGGAAAATTAATTTCCTTGGTCTAAGGTCAGGTGTTAGGCCAAGAGTTTTGAGATTAGCCAATAAGCAACCCAAAGGAGTGTGTGGGTCCAGTTTGGAATTTGGGTTTCCCATGGTGCCCAGGCAGCCTGGGGGTAAAACTAAGGCTGAAGAAGGCATCACTGTCTTAGCCAAAGAGTTACCAAATAAAACAGAGGAGACAAAGAAGACCAGGCATCCTTGATCATTTTCAGCACTGAGACCAAAGGCTGGAGAGAAACTCAGGCAGAAGTGCTCGTGACTTTTACAGACAGAAATGGAAATAACCAAGTTCCCAGAGAGCAGGCCAGGAAACCCTGGGAGGGAAGGTGAGGACTCACCCAATTGGAATGTGCTGGATGCTCAAAAGGCAGGGATGAGGTCCTGGTCTGATGAAGGAGGGAGAGAGAGAGCAGAGGTAGAGGCTGCAGCTGGGTTTATAAAGATGACCAATAATATCCCAAGCCACCTGGTAGCGGTCCATGGGATATGCACTGCTTACATTGGAAGAGGCCACAAAGTCTCTCAAGTGGCTGTTTAGCTCAAAGTAAGCTGGCAGGCTCCATGCTCCTGATGGAGGAGGCCTCAGGAAAAGGAGGAGAGGAAAAGAGAGACCAAAAAGGGTCAGTGCCCGTCGATAGCCTGAAGGTGAAGTGAAACACTACCACCTTCCGGGCTTTGGGCACCAGAAGTAATGTTTTAGGTGAGAAAAGGACCACGCAGAGAGGAATAAAAAGATTGACAGGAAAGTTTATTGGGGTACGCTCCGGGGCAAACTCCCTGATTGGGATCAGAGAGGTCGCCCCAAGTGTAGTTGTAGCAGTGCTATTATAGGTGGGGTAAAAGCAGAACTTATAGTCAGTGGGGACTTGTAGCACGTAGCTTTTTTTACCCATTTGAACAATTTTAGGCCAGTGCACTAGAATAATGGATGACTCAGATGGTGTTTTTGATAGGGACATGGTCTTTCTGAGCAGCAGCCTGTTTTTCCTTTGTGGCCTGACATTTTTCCCTGCTGCCTACTTCCTCCAGCAACCTGACAGAGATATGGAATCTTTGGTATCGGCCTTTTTCTTTTACGGCTTCCTGGCTGTCATGAGATGATCAAACCTCTTCCACATAAACTCCTGCCATCATGTGCTGTGTTGCCACAGGTTCAAGGTTACAGGGTTAAGAAGTCATGAACTGAAATTTCTGAAACTATGAGACAAAACTAAACATTTTGGAAAATGAACTCAGGGGTTCACACATGCTAGGCAAGTACTCTAACACTGAGGTATACCCCTACTCTTTTCTACCTTTAAGTTGATTTTCTCAGATTTTTGACACAGTGACAGTATACTCACTAACACAGCTGACATCTGGGCAGCATCTGGTGAGGGACTTCTTGCTGCATGATAATATGGCAGAAAGCACTTTATGGTAGGACAGAGAAAGCGTACTAGCTCTGGCCTTTTCTGTGTATGTGCTGGTCCTAAAGTTTGAACTCAGGGCTTGGGAATTGTTCCTGAGCTTTTATGGCTCAAGCCTAGCATTCTACCACTTGAGCCAAAGAAAGCTCCACTTGTGACTTTTCTTTTTGGTAGTTAATTAGAGGTAAAAGTCTCATGGACTTTCCTGCCTAGGTTGGCTTCATAATGTGATCTTCAGATCTCAGCCTCCTGAGTAGCTAGGATTACAGGTATGAGCCATTGGTGCCTAGCTTCTTCCTATATTGTAAAGAAGCCACTAATACTTGTCATGAGGCCCCCGTCCTCTTTACCTCATCTAATTCTAATTACCTCCCAAACACACCACTTCCAAATTGTATTAACATATGAATTTGGCACTGTTTCCAACATATCAACTTTGGAGTAACATACTTAAAATATAGCAAATGCCAATCTGAAAATAACATGCACATCCACCCACCAAACGTGAGTTCCTTAGCTATGGTAAATAATGCTGCAATAAACATAGTTGTGCTGGTAGCTTTAGTATAGCCTTGTTTATGATTGTTTGGGTAAATGCCCAAAACTGGGATTGTTGGGTCATAGGGGAGCTCTATGTGGAGTCTTTTGAGGAACCTCCTTATTGCTTTCCAAAGTAGTTGAACAAGTTTACACTCCCACCAACAATGCAGTAGGGTTCTTTATTTTTCTGCTGACAGAAAAATTTGTTTTCTTGTCAGTTGTGAGGGTTGAACTCAGGGCCTGGATGCTGACCTTGAGCCTCTTCGTGCTCTACCATTTGAGCCACAGCACTACTTCTGGGTTTTGAGGGCTTAATTGAAGATAAGAGTCTCATGGGTACTTTACTGCCTGGGCTGGCTTGAACTGTGATCCTTAGATCTATCTCAGCCTCCTGAATAGCTATAATCATAGGCGTGAGCTACTGACACCCAGCCTGATACCCATTTTTAGCCCCTGTACCTGCCTTCCTTACTTCCATCCCATTCATGAGATCTAATTACATTTCCTGGAAGGTGGACCCCAAAGGCCCAGAGCTGGCTTAGAAAGCAAAGTTTCAACCTAGAGAAGCCCTACTCAACTAGCAGCTATTCCTATGCCTTGTACTAGGCACAGTATTGTGGCCTGTGATCACTGCATGAGCTTTATGGAGACACATGAGTACTGCTTCTGTTTACTGGCTGCAGAGATGGTTCTCCAAGGCCTGACACGCTTCACTTTTATGTGGCTCATGTCTTTTCCTTTGGAAAATATTGCTGTCTCCATAATTTCCTTATTAAAATGAATAACAAAGCGGGTGCTGGTGGTTTATGCCTATCATCCTAGCTATTCAGGAGGCCTGCACTGCAAAGCCAGCCAGGCAGGAAAGTCTGTGAGACCTTATCTTCAATTATTCACCAGAAAACTAGAGTGGTAGAGTGCTATCCTTGAGCAAAAAGAGCTAACAACAGTGGCCAGGCCCTGAGTTTAAGCCCCAGGACTGACAAAAAATAATGACACGACTGTTTCACCCAACATTCTTCATTCTCCTCTCTTGCTCTACTTCATTCCAAAGCACTTATCACTTTAAAACATACTGTATTACTCACTAGATTTGTTTTTCCTCTGGAATGTCAGCTCCCTGAGGGTAGGGATTCTTATCTGTTTTATTCCCTGGTCTATGCCCAGTGCCTACATAACAAGGCCTAGCACATAATAAATATACAATAAATAGCTATTGAATCAATCATTGACCTATGAGAAAGGGTATCCAATAGATACAGGAGAGCTGATAAGCAAGATAAAACACAAGATCTGAAGACCCTGTAAAGGAAAAACCAAGGCTTCCACACTGGACATTGTGGTTATGTTTCAGCAGCTTTCTGTCTCCAGTGACCTATATTCTCACATGGAGCACCAGCGCCCCCTGTGGACTCTACCAAGACCTGCCTGTGTCAGCCCTGCCACTTCCCCTCCACCCACCCACCAGCCTCAATTTTCCTAATAGTTACTTGGCTGCATCCAATACTGTTCACAGCTGCAAGACCAATCCAGACAACATTGTCTTCTTTAGGAACATGCGGCTTCACAACTGTGTGTGGGTGAGTGTCCATGCCACCTACCTATGCAAACTTTCCTCAGTGCACATGTGGATCTGTTTTGTGTGTATCGACAGCCAATATACCATGGCCATCAAGGACCCTGCTGTGAATGTGAACAGCACAGGACAGCTCCTGACCTCATACAAGGCCTGGGCCCAAGACATATGGGATGCCTGTCCATGCCTCCAAAAGAGTCACATCATCTTGTAAACAGGGTTCTAGAGTAGAAGGTGCAACTCTGGGCTTACATTCCTCTATGCAAACATGTACATTTAGTCTGTTGTGTTTTCTATTTTAAAAATTGACTGCCAAGATTTTTAATGGGTAAGTTTCAGATAATATCTGAACTTCCATATTCCTTGGAAAAAAATGGAAGCTGCGGTTGTATATATTTGAAGCCACGTATTACCTGAGATCACTTCTGCCCATTTAGATGGACTGTGTACTTCCCAGTCATGCTGGTCCTTACTAAGCATGGTTGTCTGACATGTACCACTTGTCTGGCTCCTATAGGAATTTCAGTTTGAGATTCCTGGAGTTTCTTGGAAGGGAACAAAGAGCTGTATGAAAGCAAAATGCTAATCTTTCAAATTTTACAATAAGCTTTATTGTTATTATTTCTAACATCTTTAATAACTTGTGTTGAAAGTGAGATATGCATCCTTAACAAAATACAATAAAATAATACACAATAATAAAAACAAAAAAAGAAAGCAAAATGCAACCAACTCCATCTGAAGAGAGGGAGATTTACCCACTCACTAGAGGGGAAGTCTGAGTAGTAATAGCTTGAGGCTTAAGGAGGGTACTCAGAACAACTCATCCTTTCTTCCTTCTTCCCTACAGCCCTTCTTCCCAGACTCCATGACTACCCAAATTTAGCAGTGGGCATTGTCCTATGTAACAAAGGAAGCTGGGTAATATTATTAACAAGACAAATAGAATTAAAGGGGCCTACCGATGAATGAGTATTTGGTAAGTACTTGACTGCTCATAACCTCCTTATAAGGTAGGATTATCCCTATTTTAACCAGGGGTAAATTGAGATAAGTGAGCTGCATCGCTAGACTGAGGTCATACATTTGAACCTTTGAGGCTTTGGCCCACAGGGGCTATGCATGGGTCTATGGCAGTGGGGAGAGAAATCAACCACCTATTCTGAATTCATTTGAATGGAATTTGTGGCATTATCAATCTTCTCACTGGATAGATCAGTAAGTTTTGAAGGATAGTTTTTGAACGCAGCATTAGCATCACCTGGCAACTTGTGAGGAATACAAATCCTCAGGCTTCATTCCACACCAGAATCAGAAAGCCTATGGCAAGTCTAGCAATGTGCTGCAATGGGCCCTCTGGATGACACTGAGGCATAACAATTGGAGACCCACTGGAGGACCTCTGAGCATACTCTTTGGTACTGGATAGCTGGATGGCATCCAGGATTACTAGTGACATTCCTAGTGATACTGTCTGAGATGATGACCTAATGCTATAGAGACAGTAGGTGGTGGGGTAGGAAGTTGTATCTGGAATCCAGGCAGTCTGGCTCACTCATCACCCTTACTGTTACTTGATGTAACCAAGAACCTATGGTCTCTTGACAGAGCTGACAGGTTGGGTGATTCTCTGGTCCTCCCTCATACTCTGTCCCCTAAGAAGCACTACCTCTTGGATAGTCATTTTCCCACTTCTAATTCCAGCCTTTGTGCCATCATACCTTCCTCTACGACAGGGTATGTTAGTGCCTACACCACAGGTCCCACAGGCCTGTTTGTGAATTCTCCTAGGTCATATCCATACCTGGTGTGCCCTCAACTTAATTTCCCCAAATCTAGGGCTTGCTAGTTCCCTGCCCCATTCTTCATGCCCCTCCAGGGCTAGCTGAGGCCCCCTGCTGCAATAGTGAGGGAAGGCTAAGGGCACATAGGGACAACAGTACCCAGAAGATGATGGAAAGAGAGTAGTAAGACTTAGTAGGCACCCCAAGATATTTTAGGATCAGGGTTGGCCACCCTGGATATTTAATGAAGCAACCTTGTGGCGCCATGACCAGTCTTCTTTGATCTATGGGGGTGCTGGGGTTTGGAGAGAGCATGACTTGATATCTAGGCAACTGATAGCCCTGCATACATAAATACATAAACAGGAGGTCTGCTCAGTTGTGGGCCTTTAAATATTTTGGGTCAATGATAGGCTGCATGTGGAATGGTGATACCCACAAGATCATATAGATAATGTCTGGGGTCCGAGTGTATTTTTTCAGCCCATTAAAAAATTAAAGGGCAGGAAAGTGAGACAGACAGCACAAGTTTATATGAAAGCATATAAAACAGACTCATAAAAAGAGTAGCCATTGCAGTCTCTAGCTTCTGACATATATAGAGAGAGAGACAGAGACAGAGAGAGACAGAGAGAGACAGAGAGAGAGTTCTTGACTCTTCCTCCTCCCCTTTGGGCATGTCTAATTGGTTGAGGGAGTCAACAGGTGCTGTGAGGTCTTGTGATTGGTTCCCCCATCTCTGCTGAATCATCCCCCCAACTGAGGGGCACATGTGTTTTGCTGAGTTACACCACCCCATGTATCTTGCTGAGTCATTCCTTAGCCCCATGCTGGTTCCAGTTCTGGCCACATCTTCTACCTAGCCTTGGATACCTAACTTCCCCTCAAGATCCCTCTTAGTTTGTATAAACACATTCTCTGACCAAGAATGGTCTAACCACTTCTCAGAATGAATCCTCATAGTTAAATGATACACCACCTGGTCTTTGGAACCTAGGAGTTTTGTGGTCACAGTAATATGGCAAATGGAAAGTTCCTTTGGGGAAGTCAAGGTGGGAGGCTATTTAGCTAGCCCCCTGAGCTTTGCAGTCTCAAGCCTTTCTTAGGCTGGTGCTTGAGGCTGGGTCTTTAAATCCTTCCCATGCGCTATGTAGGAGTAAACAGAAGGAAGTTTAGCAAGGCTCCTCTGTGTGTGTTTCTTGGGGCTTAAACTCGGGGCCTGTGCACTGTCTGTGGGCTTTTTTTGCTCCAGGCTAGTGCTTTGCTTCTTGCTTTGGAATGGCTCGTTGGAAATAGAGTCTCATGGACTTTCCTACCCTGGGATGGCTTCAAACGAGGATCCTCACATTTAGTCTCCTGAGTGAACCACCGATGTCTGGCAGATTTGTCTTTAGGGTTACTGTTAAGGATGTCCAAGGTTGTACTTATGGGATGCTGACTGATCCAGTACCATGGCCAGGTCATCTTGGGATGGGGACCGCACCTCTTGCTCACATCTTGGCCTGCCTCTCCCGACTCCAATCACCTCCACACCTCCCTGATAAGAGCTGAGGCCCTCTCCGTTTCTCCCATGAGGTCATGATAGCAGTAAGCTGGGTCACAGGAGAGGGCAAGGTAAATGCTCACCTCTGTCCCCAGGCTCTGACCTGTTGTCCAAGCAAAAAGACAGCCAAAGCCAGAGTACATCTCCAGTAAGTCTTTATTGTTCTGCAGAGGGATCCTGCTGTACCTTATCCTCCACCACTCTCAGTCTTCACAAGTGACCTGCCCTGTGGCCCTCCAGACCCTGTTCCCATCCAAAGATTATCAAATACTCAGGAGAGAATATACGTGCGCATGCATATATGCGTGTGTATGTATATATGTGTCTATATGTACACTACAGATAACACATACATATTTTGACTGTACAATATATATACGTACAAAGAACACAAGCTTAAAATTACAGTGCTGGCTGAGATCCATCCCCCCAGTCTATGTAGTGGATGGAAAAAATAAAGTCTAAATGAGCCATTGACTGGCAATGGCATTACCATCTGAACAAAGGTGGCCAGTGAGTGAATGGGATGGATTAGATTTGGATCAAGGCCCAGGGGATTAATGTGGGTCCTTCCCTTTAGCTGGCCCAGGGACCAGATGTCTTCTCCAGGAAGGGGCTTGCCCATTACCATAGGCAAGAGGAATATACTGGTTTCCCTACAACTATGTGCCGTGGCTTGGCCTGTGTGGTGTGAGTTAGCTCATTTACCCATAGGTATGACAGTGAATAGATAGATAAAGGCTACTGGTAACCACAAGGAGTGACACTGGATAGCCTAAGCCACACAAAGCTAGTTCATTGGTTTACTGAGACTTGAGAAAGGAAGTTTCCCCATCCTCCTGTCCCAGGCTAACCCAAATCGTCAAGACACTAACCAGGGCTCCCTAAGAACCCTCTAAATCAGCCTCATAAAAAACTGGCATTGTAAACCACAAGTGGTTGACTTTCTCTATCCTCTGTCCTCTGCTCCTATACTACCTACTCTAGTCCCATTTTTGGAAAAGCTAGTTCAGGGCCAGTGTTGGCCCCCAAAGGCCATGCCTATTTTCTAACAGGACATTTGCATCTTGCTGTGGCAGACAGCTGGGACCATCCTGTTCACCCCATTCCTCCTGCAGGTGGGGGTAGTTGATGCTGCAGATTGAGTGCCAGTCTCCTGGCAGGGACAGGCAGCAGAGTTTTCACTACTACTAGGTTTCTCTTCTCTTGGAAAAGTAATACACAATTAGGGAAGAAGATGGCATGGAGACAGGGCACCTAATCTCCCTTCCCCTCTCCTGGATGTGCAGATAGTGTTAGAAAGTGAGGGGGATGGGTGAGTGGAGCCCCCTGGCCATGGCTCTGCTCCTGGGGGCTACTCTGTCCTTGTTCCACTCACTCCCTTGGTGCCAGGATGCTGGGACAATGGTAGCCTGCAGCTCACAGCTTTGTTTCAGGACCAGCTGCCTGTAGTGTGGGGAAGGAGTCCCGGATCTTTGCCACTTCCATGGCACACAGGTGCCCAAAGACTTTGTTGTACCAGTCAGGAGAACGGCCCCTGGGGGTAGAAAAAGACAAGACTGAGAAGTGGGCTTTTCCCTGTAGCCTTCACCAGGGGAAGGAAAAGGAGGTGACGGTGGGGAGGGAGGCAGTTAAAACCAGAACAGAGCCAGGGGAGGGACCAGGGCCAATGGGGTGAGGCAGGCCTCATTCAAGTCTGGTACCTGAGGTCCGCACGGCAGACATGTGTGAGGCGGGAGCGGCCCAGGCCACAGGGTTCCATGAGGTACTGGGAGGTGAGCATGAGGGCCCGTACTCCAGACTCTGGCACAGGCTGCTCAGGGTCCAGGGACTGGGAGACTAGCAGGCAGCCCCCACGGGGCAGATCGGAGCGCCACATCCTATGTAAAGAGAAAACACATTGGCCTGAGTTCCTGCTGCTGGTTCCCTCTCCTGTCTTGGGGCATACCCGAGTGGCAAGTGGGACACCTCACCTCAGCACCACGAAATCACGGCAAGGATGTGGTGCCATGCTGTCGGTGACATAGTGGTACAGTTCCACCCCTGGCATCAGGGCCTCCAACACCTGGGCACGCAGCAGGTCCTCATCCCAAAGGGCCCGCTCCCGGAGGACGCGATGGAGCACCACTGCTGGAGGGGCCGCCACCTCTGTGGATGCCTTCCATATACGCAGAGGGTGCCCATCAGGTGCCTGCAAGCCATTGGGAGAGATGGTCACTGCTTTCAGGCCTAGAGTTCCAATTCCACCCCCTGCCCAGGCCTAAGAGTGCAGGGCCTGGGGTCCCCTTGCTCCATCCCAGGATGGGGGAGGGCAGCTGGCTCTCTGCTCACACTAGCCCACCCTGGGTCCCTGCCTTCCTTCCCAGATTCCTGCTTCTTGGCCTGCTCCAGAGTACCAAAAGGTGTGGAACTCATTCCCAGAGGTCTATGGGGCTTGTGCTGACGTGGGCAGAGTACACACAGTTTCTAGAAGCAATCAAGAAGAGAAAGCAGATTTGCCATCTAGCAAGAGACATCTACCACACAGCAAAAGAAAATGTTGACTGTAGAGCCTTTTGGAACATGCTAAGCTCTGAGTGAGATCCCCTCTGCTATAAGGGAGGTTTTGTTGTGACCATTTTACATGTGGGAACTTCAGGTTTGCAATCTTACTCAGAATGAACATCTAGGAAACAGCATGGCTAATGACAGGAGAGGGGAATAGAGAGACACTCCTCCTGCCTGGTGGGCCCTGACACAGGGAAAACCCTGAATAGAGGAAGGGCCTAACACAGGCAGGCAGGTAAAGTGGCCTACGAAATGTCCAACTTGGGGGCAGGCCAAGCCACAAGGGTGGAAATACAAGGCATTCAGCCTGACTACATGTCAAGAAGACATGTACTTTGGGAATGGAGCTTTGGGAATAAGATTCTGGAAGGTGGCCTCTGGTAGAGATTAATTGTTCTCATTTGGTCCTTGCTCAGCTGGATAACACCCTCTGAATATCAGGCCCAGACTCCTCCAGGTTGGCTAGCAGCTCTGCATCCTGCCTTGTCCCAGCCACCGAGTAAATTTGAGAAGCATGGTGCTTACCTTCCTGCAGGCCAGCTCCGTGCGCTGGGGCCCTGGCACACTGGTCCAGCCCTTGAAGCGTTCAGCAGCATCCCGCAGTAGCTCCTGTATACTCTCCTCCATGAAGAGGCTCAGGCTCAGGCCAGCGGCCCGTGCTCGCCGCAGCTCTGTCAGGGCTGGGCCTGGGGGGCTGAGCTCAGCTGCACTGTATGAGCCACACAGTTGCACCACCATGTCCTGGGGCACCTGAAGACACACACACATACACACTGATCAAGGGGTTATGGGGAGCAGAGGAGCCCCCAGGGTCTAGCTGGTCTGTGTGAAGGGCAGCAGAGAGGACACTGCAGTGAGGTAAATAAGAAACTGCATAAGAAACTCATGGAAGAAGATCTGGAAACAGAAGCTTGAGGGAGACATGACATGTTCCCTAACTTGGGGTGCAATGGTCAGCGCTCATGGTTCTGGTGGGTGATAAGTACACAACATGGCCTCAGTTGACTCACCTGAAAAAGTTTCTTGCAATCACTGATCATGTGTGACAGGCCCTGGGTGGCTGCCATGTTGTCACTCAGGTCTCTAGGACCTGGCCGGCCAACCAGACTACGTTTGCTCTTGATTCTGGAGAGAGATATTAAGAGGACAGGATGGTACTGGGGCATAAGACAAGATGGCTGCTGGGCCATCTGCGATCTCCCAGGAAGCCAGTTTATCAATGTTGCCCATCAAACTACCTGTGTCCCTTTGGAAAAAGGCCTACAGTGGCCAAGCAATGCCAGGTCCTTGAGCCCATGTGGAGTCAGGTTGACTCTTTGAGATGAGGGCAGAAATAGTAGTGGCAGCCCCTTAAAGGCTAAAATTCAGTGGGGCTGAAGCCTCCTAGCATGCCCAGCCTTTTTCACCTGGGTGAGGGGCTGTCCTTCTTGGAGATGTTGAGGTGGAAGATAGAAGGTGCCAGGCACACTGCCAGATTGCCGGCTGTCATCTGGTTTTCCTCAGCAGAGGCAATGTCACTTAGGAAGTAGAGCAGGGTCTGTAGCACTTCCCGGTTCTCATCAGGGAGCAGCAAGGTGGCAGCTTGTGCTGCCGCCAACCACTGCTCCTTAGGGAGGACTGCAGGGAAGAAAAGACCACAGAGCTTTTTTTACTTTCCCAGAGGCAAGTCAGCACACCTCTGGCTTCTAAAAAGTCCTGGAAATCCTCAGAGGAGCCACTGAGAGGGAAGACACAAATAGGCTCTGGGAGATGTCTGCGTGCTAAATGTAACTCTGCTCCCAATGTGCCATGTAGCCTTATGCAAATCCCCCTTCCTTTCCTTGAGGCCTCAATCTACCATTCCACAAAATGGACTGAGGTAGTAGAAAATTACTCCTCTCCAAAGGCCTTACCCACACAGAGTACATGTTCTCATAAACTCAAGGGGCTGGCTACCAGCTTTCTGTCCCTCAAGTCCCTAGAATCTAATAGACTGAGAATGGGGCAGATCAGTGGAAGGAGGTGCAAGTGACTCACGTTGGTAGATCTGCAGGAAAGTAGTGGTGAGCTTGCTGGTGAAGATGGGCTCAGGCAGGTCCCGAAAATACTGCTTTAGCAGGTCAGCAACATCATAGGCCGACTGGCCATCATAGCAGACATTGTCTGGAGAGGTCTCATTCATTTGGCGCAAGCTCTGAATCCTGGACTTGACCCCAGATTTGCGGAAAATTCCCACCTAGCCCATTCAAAGGAGGGATTTGATATCAAGTATACTAGAGACCATGAACCTTGGCAGGCTTCCTGCTGGGAAGGATAGGATATAAATATCTGGGCCAAAGATCCAAGGTGCTATCATGAGGAGGAGGAAAAGGTGGACTTGGGCTAGGACAGGATCCTAGGCCATGGGGACTAGAGTGCCTCACCAGAAAGAAGCTGCCACTTAGATGGGCAGAAGGCTCTTGCCATAAGGAGGGGGAAAGGGATCTTTGGCTCCATTCTAGCTGGGCCTTTTAAGTATAGGAAATACCTTTGTTGGGCAGCTAAACCCAAGGGGAAGGTAAATCCCTTCCCTCATCAACCTTGGGCCTCCTTAACTCCTCTACCCCAGTACTTTCTCTGCACACAACTGGGGGAAAGCTCACCTGGTCCAGGCACTGACTGCGTAGGTAGCGCATGGCTTGCTGAATGCTCTGAGGCAATGGCTGGCCTGTGCGCTGCACATGGATAAGAGGTGGCACCCCAAATACATGCTGTCCTCGGTAGTCTGGGGTTTTGTTCCTTTTCATGAACTTTGGCATTGACCTGTTTTTAGAGGTAACAAGCAATCAGGGAGAAGCAGCAGCATTTAGAGACAATCAGAACACTGAAACAGTGGTGTAGGGATTAAGGAACAAACCATATCTGCCTGTAGAGTCAATATCCAGCAAGCACATGCTTTGAGCCCAGCCTGAGGGAGCCACCAGGGACACATGAAGATCTTAGTCAGCTCAAAGAGAAAACTGAATCAATAGGATAGGCCAAGCACTTCTGGGAAGAGCCATGAGGGAGAAAGGTAGGTCAGGAAAGGCTGCAAAGAGCAGATGGGGGCTCTGCATGCTCGAGAGGACAGGAGAGCAATGTCCCAGAGGAGAAATAGGGGAAAGGCATTCCAGGCAATGAGCACAGCATGACCAACAGCAAGGAGGCAAGAAAGAAGGCCTGGTACATCCGGGGAAGGGCCCCTAGTCTTATTGACCTTAAGAGATGGCTTTCTTTGAGAGTAGCAGGCTAAAGAAGCAGAAAGGTATGGCTGACTAGAATGAGAAAATCATGACAGGAAGGAATTTGGACAATGGGAAAGCATAGAGCTGCTTATTTAACCAGAGCAGGACAACAAAAGCTGCACTTCAGAAGAGTCTCATTCAGAGCAGCATGGAGGCAGGAAGGGAGAAAGCCAGCTAGAGGACCTAGAGTACACACACACACACACACACACACCTAGAGTACACACACACACACACACACCCTCACATGGACCCTCCAGCCTTCTTGCATAGCATCTCCTCCATTAGCTTGTGGGCTCAGCCTACCCCATCCCACCTCTGCCAGCTAGAGGACCTAGAGTACACACACACACACACACACACACACACACCTAGAGTACACACACACACAGACACACACACACACACACACCCTCACATGGACCCTCCAGCCTTCTTGCATAGCATCTCTTCCATTAGCTTGTGGGCTCAGCCTACCCCATCTCATCTCTGGGCTATGTTTACAAGGACCTTAGACTTGAGTTGGTCGCTTCCCCCTGCTCCACAGAGCCACTCACCAGCTCCAACTCTGTTTGTGGGGCACAGTGTACTTCTCCATGAAGGCGGTGAGTCGCAACAGTGAACCCTTATGCAGAAGGTTGATCTGGCCTGCAAACTGCCGATTGATCTCCAGAGACTCTGAGTTGAGGCTGGGCCGGTGGGAGTTCTGGAAGCTATGCCAACGGAGCTTCCTTGTTGGGAAGGCCAGAGATACAGGTTTGGCTCAGCCATGAAAAAAGGTTATGTCTTTCTGGTCTCTTTTATCTTCCCAAAAGAAAGAAAATATTCGCCGGTGGCTCATGCCTATAATCCTAGCTACTCAGGAGGCTGAGATCTGAGGATTGAGGTTCAGAGCCAGCCTGGTCAAGAAAGTCAGTAAGACTCTAATTTGCAGCATTTTGCTAAAAGTGGAGGTGTAGCTCAAGTGGTAGAGCCTCAGCCTTGAGTAAAAAAGCTAAGGGAGAGCTCTCAAAGCTCCGAGTTTGAGCCCCAGTACCAACACCAAAAAAGAAAAAAGAAAAAGAAAAGAAAAAGCTAGGCACTGGTGGCTCATGCATGTAATGGTAGCTACTCCAGAGACTGAGATCTGAGGATCCTTGTTTGAACCCAGCCAGGGCAGGAAATTCCATGAGACTCTTATGTCCAATTAACCACCAAAAAGCCAGAAGTGGAGCTATGGCTCAAGTAGTAGAGTGCTATCCTTGACATGAAATGTTCAGGGACAGTGCCTGGGCCCTGAGTTCAAGCCCCAGGACAGGAATTTAAAAAAGAAAAAGAAAAGAAAATATGAGGAGGTAGCAACATTGCTGCAGGGATCCAAGAGTCAAAATGCTTAGTCTCAGCACCCAGAAGTCCTCAGGGAGGGTAGTGTTGAACTCCAGCCCATTTAGTACCAAAAGGCAATGCCAGTCATTTACCCATTCTAAGATTACTGCAAAAGAGCAAAGCTGAAGAGCAGAGACCCTTTCTAACCCCCTCAATGCAAGCAAAAGGAAAGTGAGGTCTAAAGAGAAGCCACTAGTTTCTCAAGGCCACACTAAGCACTCTCAGTGCTACTGGACCTAGCAATTTGTGCCTGTATGGGACTTGAATTCAGGTCCTAGGCATTGTCCCTTAGTGCTTTTGTTTAAGGCTGGTGCTCTATCGCTTGAGCCACAGTTCTATTTCCAGCTTTTTGTTGGTTAATTGGAAATAGAGTCTCACAGACTTTCCTACCTGGACTGGCTTCAAATTGTGATCCTCAGATCTCAGCCTCCTGAGTCTTTACAATTATAGCCAAGAGCCACTGGCACCCAACCTAGCAATCTTAAGACCTAAGTCTTGAACTCTTTACTTCTCTCCTGTGATTGGCTGGCTGAAGTAAGCACCCAGTCCCCCCAAAACCTGCCTCTTGGCCTGGTAAAGAAGAAACAGGAGTGGGGGAGAGAGAGAAAATGAGCAGGAACCCTTTCCCCATCCCTTCCCAAACTCCCACCTGCATGGTCTGGTGAGTGAGGCTCCAACGCCTGAATCACGCCGTTCACGAGTCACTGGTGCCTGGAGTCCCACCAAGGCTCCTGCACCCCCAGCCTCATTCATGGAGTTCCCACTACTGTCTAGTTCACTGGAGGAGGCGACAGTGTCAGAAATGGAGTGTCCTTCTTCCACAGATAGGCTGGAGGCAGATGTGGGTTCCCCAGCTGAGTTGCTGTCTTGCTTGTTGTCCTGGTCCTGGACTGGGATCTCAGCTTGTGCCTGTACTAATGGTTCAACTTCACCTGGGGCCTGAACCAGAACTACTGACTGGACTTCAGCCTGGACCTGGGTGGGAGATTCTGCCTGGGGCATAGCCTCAGCTTGGCCTTCCATCTCAGCTGTGGCTATTTCCACTGAGGAAGTGACTTCCTCATCCTCATCCTCTTCCTTATCTCCATGTTCCAGGTCTGGATATATGGCCTGAGACCACAGCTCTACCCGTTGCTGTAGTCCCCATACATGCTGGAGGATGTCATCTAGGTGAGCATAGCTCTCCCTGTCCTCATCTTCTTCTTCAGCTTCAGCCCCAGCCAGCATAGGCTCAGCTGGATACAGCTCTGGCAAGTTGTCGTAAGTGCTTGTATGGCTGCCTGTGGAGCCACAGGAGCCCCGCCGCCCTTCATAACCCCAGCGCCTACCTGGCTGCCAATCTGCCAGGCAATGTCCCTCCTGTGGACACAGGCTCTCAATGGACAGAGAACGAGGGAATGTGCCTGGTTTATGGTCCCCAGGCACATGCACCAAGTAGTTACCCCGATGTACCTGCTGAGGATGGTGGAACATTGCCATAGGCCAAGCCTCCCAGCCCCTATGAGTCTCAATATCTCTGCTCCTCGCTGGGGTGGCTGCCCGGGTCTTGGCCCTATAAAATCCACCTGAGAGGAAACCACGGCAGTTGCGGAAAGATGAACCTTTGGTAGTCTTCTCTGGGGTGGCTGGTCTGGGCTCAGGCTCTGTTTGCTGACTGTCACCCTTTTCCTTCCGCCTCAGAGACTCAAGGTGCTTGAGGAAGCTACGAGAACGGTGCTTCTTGGCTTTTTCCTGGGGACCTTCCTGGCCCTGAATGGGGCTGAGGAGGGTCTGGTCACTCGGGCTAGGGACATGGCCTAACAAAGGCAAGTCTGCTGGCTCAGGGGAAAGGCTCACGGCAATGGCTGGCATGGAGGTGGCACTAAGCTCAGTGAGGACACTCTCACAGCTTGAGGTCCCCAACAGGCTGGGGCTTGGTGGAGCCAGCAGGGCACAGGAGCCCATGGGAGATTGGCGCTGGCTTTCCCGCTGGAAGGCCCAGTGGCTGCTGATATTACAGTTTTCTTCATCTTCAGAATCTTCATTCTGGGAAAGTACCACAGGGTTGGGTCAGAGAAGCCCTACCAGCACTCCTGGCTAGCTAGTGCCCCATTCTGCTGTCAAAATGAAGGGCCTTGGGCTGGGATGTAGCTCAGTGGCAAAGCACTTGTCTAGCAAGTGCAACGTCCTGGGTTCGATCCCCAGTACCAAAAAAAACAAAAGACAAAAAAAAAAGTTTAAAAAAAAAAACAACAAAATGAAGGGCCTTGCTTTTTGGCTTAGGAGTGACAGTTATCTTTGGGAGGGCTGGAGGAAGCCAAGAGTCTCATATCGAAGCTCAGAGGTATTTATGGTAACAGTTATCTAATAAATCTTCTCACTTATTCTCCGGATAAGAAAAAGGATACTTACAAATGAAAAGCCACTTGCCCAATATCCAATGACTTGCAATTGGTGACAGCATTTAGGCTAGTCTTAGATTAGAATTACTGGGCAGAAGAACTAGAGAGAAATCTATATTTAAATTTTTTTCCACCTACTTGGCAAGGTAAGGAAACTGAGGCCCAGATAAGAGAAGAGCCTTGCCAGGAGTCACTCAGTCACCAGTGACAGAGTTGGAACAATCCTGGGTCTCCTAATTGACAGGCCAGTACTCTGGCAACACAGCTGCCCCACCTGACTGCAAGCCTCTCCAGGGGAAAGCCCCTAGAGAAAAGTAATATAACTTGTCCCCAGGAAACAATGGGGTCATGAGGCCTGCTTTCAAGGCTATGTACAAATCAAGAGTCCTCATAGCTTCCCCTAAGAATGGCAGTCTTGGAAAGGCCTATGGAAACTACTAATCCAGCTCCCAATTCATTGTGGAATGGGAAAAATGAGGCCTTGTGTAAGTAGAGGTAAAGTGGAGGTAAGGGGAGTAGGAGAAGGCAAGCCTATCGAGGGTGAGGCTATTTGTTTGGATCCTTTCTGAGGCCTTAAAGACTACAATCTTCTTACCATGGTATTCTGTCTCTGCCCCATATTCAAGGAATTTAAGCCACCTCTTAACTAAATAGTAGGCTTGAGGAAGGCTATCACTAGGTCAAATTATTGGTAAACTTAGAAGAAGGGAGAGGTGAGCTGAGTAGAGGTAGTGAAAGACAGGGGCCAGGCTATGTGCTCTCATTCTCTCTTATGTCAGTGAGGCTCACCAACCTCCCAGAAGCCTCACAGAGTCTGCTATATAAGGGTCTTCTACATCTCTACCTCTAGGCTGGGTTGAGGAACTACTCTTAACACTGAAGACTCCTAGAACACTGGAGCTTGTTCCCATGTGCTTTGGTCATTTGCTAGGCCACATCCCTAGTCCCATGTGCACTAAGAACTCACACCCCACCCTTTGCCAGGATTCACCTGCTTGCATTGAAAATGAACCTCCAGCTTCATCGAGGCACAATTATTCAAGGTCATCAGCCTCCTGCAACAAAGAAGCGATCATTTACCCAAGCATCCCAGCCCCTAAAATCCTAGCATAGACTACATTCTTCAAGATGCCATCCACCACCTTACATGCCCAAGCCATTGAAGCTTCTCCCAAGCCTCACTGCACTGGGACTATACCAGGAAGAGTATGTCTTCTGCCTTCCATGACGTTATAGACATGGAAGTAACCAAGACAGAAATGGGATAGGTTCAAAGCAGGCAGGTAGAAGCATAGCAGACCCGTGGAGAGTGGGATAAGTGGAACTTCCATGAAGAGATGGGCCACTATCAGCAAGGGCTTCCTGGAGGACAGAAAGGAGATTTAGAGAGTGACAGAAACTGAGACTCCTATCCCAGCATCTACAGAAATCTGTGATAAGATAAAGAAGGATAGAGAAGACAAGGTCAGGAAATAAACTAGTACAAGAGAATAGGATCAAGGACAGATGATAAAGGGCCTTGAGTGTCATGACAAAATAACATTGTACTTTTGCATGTAAGCTGTGATTAATTTAAACAGAGTATTCAACCAGGGCTTGAAGAAGGTGACTCTGGTTGCTGTAGATAACATGGATGAGTTGTGGAAAACAGATACAGAAGCCAGTTAGGAGGTTGTGTGTGTGTGTGTGTGTGTGTGTGTGTTGGTACTATAGTTTGAACTCAAGTCTTGCACAATGTCCCTTAGCTTTTTCAAAAGCTAAGCTGGCACTCTACCACTTGACCTACAACTCCACTTCCACTTTTTTTTGTTGTTGGTTAATTAGAAATGAGTCTTACAGATTTTTCCTGCCTGAGTTGGCTTTGAACCAGGATCCTCAGATCTCAGCCTCCTGAATAGCTAGGATTACAGATATGAGACACTGATGCCCTGCTAAGAGGTTACTTTAGATCCATGGACAATGCATGATTTGGCCTCAAAGAAGAGCAGAACTAGTATAAGCAAAGGGAAACTGAATCCAAGGCACATTTGGAGCTGTTCTTTTCATATCAAGACTGGACGTGGGCTTTTTATTCTAGCTATAGTGCTGGGGTAAATGAGGGTATCACAGACACTAAAAACAGACCATGGGCAAGGTGACTGAAGAAGATGAGCTTTATTAATAATGTTCCTTTCCTCTGTCAGTGGGTAAGAGGGGTTGTTTGGTTATACAAGAAAGTCCCAAACTGGACTTTTGGCTATCCCCCTAGCCCTCAACCCTTACCTGCACAGGGCTTCCAGAGAGTTCTCCTCCAGAAAACCGTGGTCCTTCTTTACAGAACTGATATCCAAAGGAAATGCACCTTCTGTGTGGCAAAGAAATGTAAAAGTGAATTTTCTGGCAGGAAATAAAAAACAGCCTCCAACTGGGCACCAATGGCTTATTCCTGCAATCCTAACTACCAAGGAGGCTGAGATCTGAGGAACATGATTTGAAGCCAGCCCAGGCAGGAAAGAATGTGAGACTTTTATCTCCAATTAACTTGTAAAAAGCTGGAAATGACATTGATGAAAGTGATCTATACAACTCAGTGGAGACTGGAGAGAGGGACTAGGAGAGAGTGAGAGAAAGGAAGATGCTGTACGAAAGAAATGTACTCATTACCTTACTCTGTACATCACCTTTATAATAACAATAAAGTGAATAGTAATTTTAAGGCTAGATATGAGACGTGGTTCAGGTGGGAGAGCACCAGCCTTAAGCAAAAAGGCTAAGGGACAGTGCTGAAGCCACGAGTTCAAGTCCCAGTACTGGTACAAAAAACCCACAATTCTGTCCCAAACTGGGCATTGGTATTTCACACCCTTTATCCTAACTACTTAGAAGGCTGAAACCTGAAGAATGGCATTTGGAAGCCAGCCTGGGCAGAAAAGGTTGTGATATTCCATCTCCAATTAACCAACAAAAAGCGTGTCTCAAGTGGTAGGACACCAGCTGTGAGTAAGCAAGCTGAGCAGGTGCAAGGTTCAGAGTTCAAGCATGGGTACTAGCAACAGAAAGGCTAAGGAAGAAGGGAAGTGGGTAGGTATGAGACATACTAGAAGGAAAAAAACAGAAGTAAAAAAGGAATATTAGAATTTGGACTTCAGTGACTTTTTTGTAGGTTTGGCTCATAGCTGATGGTACTGTTAGGAGGTGGGCCCAGTGAAAGAAAGTTGGACTACTGGATGCATGCCCTTGTAGAAACCATGAGGTAGACAACTTCCCTCTGCTCTGTACTTCTGCCATGAGACTCTGCCTCAGCACAGGCCCAAAGCTGACTTGTTGATCTCAGGTATTTTGTCTCAATGGTGGAAAGCTGTTAAATACAAGGGGGATTCAGGGAGCTACTCTCTGGGAATTGGGAGGGGGGAAGCAGAGAGAAGCTAAGAGGGTTGAGCTGGATCAAAAACATCAGTCAGTGAAGGCAGGTCCATCAGAGACAGCAGGCCTGAGATCCTGGCTGCCTGTTAACTTGGGTGTTTTTCTGTCATTTGCATCCTGGATGCTTAGAAAGGAAGCCCCCACCCTGGTGCAAGGTGGCCTGGGAAGTAGAGGGGGACCAAGGGTTGAAAAGACAGCATGTAACCAAACAATAGCTCCCTTTCCCCTGTTGTCCAGAGCAGTAAGGCCCTCTCCCTGGGACTTAGGGCAGAGAGCAAAGAAAGAGTAGGAAGAAAGGAAGTGAGAACCTGACAAGTCCCATAACTCTTTGTCTTACTGGTAAAACAAGCTCATGGACTCATTCAACTAATAGTGATATATTTCCTGCCAGACAGATAGTAGTGAACAAAAATGGTCCTTAACTTCAAGTTTATGCTCTCATAGGAAACAGATAGTAAACCATGCAGGAAACCATAAAAAAAAAAAAAAACATGAGCCAGGGTAACAGGATAAAGAGAACCTAGGGCTGGCAATGGGGCTTAGTGGTAGAGTGCTTGCCTAGTATGCATGAGGCTCTGGGTTTGATTACTTCTGAGGAATCAGAAGTGGTGCTGTGGTTCAAGTGGTAGAGTGCTAGCCTTGATCAAAAAGAAGCTCAGAGACAGCGTCCAGGCCCTGAGTTCAAGCCCCAGGTCTGGTAAAAAGAGATGCCCTCTGAGACATCAAAGGAACAACACTCATTTGGGGAAGGAAAGTAGGAGAAAAATGAGGGAAAAGGTAACAAGTTTGATAAGAAGTATACTCATTACCTACCTTACTTATGTAACTGTAACCCTTCTATATATCACCTTGGCAATAAAATTTTAAAATTAATTTTTTATTTTAATTAATAAAAATTTAATTTAAAAAATTAAATTAAAAAATAAAACCTGGTGGGCTGCTTGGAGAAAGGTGGTCAACATAGGCCTTTCTGAAGAAATAATGGGTCATGAACTTAACTCTGAGATGCTGGTCATGCAGAGGAGAGAGAGAGAGAGAGAGAGAGAGAGAGAGAGAGAGAATGAGAGAATGAAGAGGAGCAGGAGGAGCAGAAGCAAGAGCTAGAGGAGAAGGAGCAAGAGGAGGCAGAGGAAAAGGGGGAAGAGGAAGGACAGAATTTGCAGCAGAAGTAACCACTAGTATCAAGGATCCAAGGAAGGCAGGACTGGAGGAGAGCAAGAAGAAAGAAGCATGCAGCACAGTGAGCAAAGGTAAGCAGATATAACTGGAAAGGCAGATGGATCTGCAGTCTCATCAAGCATGATTCAGGATGTGTGCTTGTTTCACTCAGATGAGCAGAGGGCTCGAACCCCTCTTGCTGTGGTGGACAGGTGAAAGTGCACAAGTACAAAAAGTCCAGGTGTCAGGGAGGAGGCTTGTGCACTAGTTCTAGTGAGTGGTCATGTTGAATGATAGCAGATGTGGCAACAGAAGTGATAAAGTCTTGGAGCCAGCCAGGCACTGGTTGTTCACTTGTAATCCTAGCCACGCAGGAGGCTGAGATCTGAAGATCAAGGTTCAATGTCTGCCAGGGTAGGAACATCTATGAGACTATTATCTCCAATTAAGCACAAAAAAGCCAGAAATGAAACTATGACTCAAGGGGCAGAGCACCAGCCCTGAGCAAAAAAGCAAGGACAGAGCCCAGGCCAACTTCAAGCCCCAGGACTGGCATCCCTCCTCAAAAAAAAAAAAAAAAGAATTGGATTCATTCAACAATAAAGCTTGTTGAGATTGGTTTGAGAAGAGGTAGAGGGGTGATAAGGAAGAGTGATGGTGGGGAGGAGGTAAGTCTGATCAAAGTACATTGTACATATGGATGTGTCAAAATGAAACCCCTATGTATAGCTAGCTATTTGATGATAATAAAATATGTAAAAATACAGAGAATCAAATCCATTCAAGACATTTTATCTGGGTTTGCAGGCATGGCTTAAATAGTAGACTACATGCCTAGCAACTGCAAGGTCTTGAGTTCAATCTGCAGTCCTGCCCCCCCATCCCCCAAAAAGGTATTGTTGAGGAAGAAACGAAGACAAGACTAATAGAGGGTTAGGTATGGGAGCCAAAGAGAGAAAGATATTAAGGGCAATTTCTGAATATAGATCTTGAACAATTGCGTGGATGGTAATGTCCTGAAAATAATTGGGGGTGCCAATGGATCTGTTTTAGACTTGCTAAATCTCACCTACATCTGCCATGTATCTGAGCAGATATTGAATTGAATAGATGTCAGAGAGCCTGGGAGTTATATCTGGACTGTCACATTTGAGAGTCATCAGTGTACAAATGAAGTTGGGTAAGAATCTCATGGGAAAGAAATGTTGAGAGAGTAGAAGGCCTACAGAAGAAGGTGAGTCAGCTAAGGAGACAGAGCAGCAGCCAGAGAGGCAGCCTGCAGGGGGAGGGTTGCACAAGCCCAAGGAAGAAGGGGGGCTTTCACTGAACACAACTGTCAAGTAAAATAAGAGGATAACAGGAAACCAGACACCAGTGGCTCACACCTGTAATCCTAGCTACTCAGGAGGCTGAGATCTGAGAATCACAGTTCGAAACCAGCCTGAGCAGGAAAGTCCATGAAACTCTCATCTCCAACTAACCACCAAAAAGTCAGAAGTGGAGCTGTGGTTCAAGTTGTGGAGCACCAGCCTAGAGTGAAAAAGCTAGGGAACAGTGACTAGGCTCAGAGTTCAAGCCCCAATACTGGATACAAGTACATACGTATACACCTACACACACACACACACACACACACACACACACACACACACACACACATTCACACACGACTGAGATGACTACTGAATTTGACTCCTGGAAGTCACTAAAGAGCTTGATCAGGTGAGGGAGATGTGAAGTCCAGAGTACAAAGGGCTGTGTGAAGAAGAGAGGAATAGGAAATAGCAAATGCAAAGAACTTTAACAAGAACAGACGAACAAAGATACAAAAGACATGAAGGAAAACAAAAATGAGGCCATCACTATGCACAAAGAGAGGTGCCCTATCCCAGGGGTATCATTTCACATTATAGCTCAGAAGTGGCACAGAGCAATGTCCCAGGCAAGATAAGGTCTTTTCTTCCTTACTTCTTTCCTTCTTTCCTTCCTTCCTTCTTTCCTTCCTTCCTTCCTTCGTTCCTTCCTTCCTTCCTTCCTTTCTTCCTTCCTTCCTTCCTTCCTTCCTTCCTTCCTGTCTGTCTTTCTTTCTGTCTTTATTTCTCTCTGTCTGTCTTTCTTTCTTGCCAGAGACCAGGACTTGAACTGGGTACCTGATGTGTTCGCTCATTGGCTAGCACTCTATCAACTGAGCCATGCCTCCAACCCCTAGACAAGGTTCTTTAAAGCATGGCTATCATCAGAGATTATGGAAGCTGATGAAAGCAATCTAGCAGTGATGACAATGTAGGAGAGAGGAATTTTAAGTTCAGGAGTAAAGTCCCTGAGTAAATTTGAACAGAAGCAGGACACATAGAAGCTTCTCCCATGGCTGGAGAGGGGATGTGATTTGTCCATTTTACAGACAAAAATCTGCAAGATAAAGATGTTTTGGAATAAGAGAATGTATTCAACAGAGTTCATACCTTCAAAAAGCTGAGCATATTGAGGAAATCCTGTTGTGCGGAGCCAGTCACATGCTTTCTTGGCCTCAGTTTCTAAAACAGAATGAGGGGGAAAAGACAGAAAAATAGGGTTAATAGGGTACTGGGTGGATACTTCCTCACCTCCAGAAGGCAGGTGTGCCTAGTTCCAGTGATGCAGAGATGGCAAGAGCGGGTCTGACACATTTAGGCCAGCTAGGACCCTTCTACTTCCTGAACCCTACTCTTTGTCCTGACCCAAACCCCTCCTCCTGCCCCTTTCCCCAGAACAGAACCCAACACCAGTTACAACTCCCAGAATCATCTGGGATCAAGGGGGATTACTGCAATAAGAAGACACCGCTGTGCCCTCCAGCCATACCCTTACCCTTTCCATGGATCTGAGCAGAACACCCTAGACCAGCTAGGAGACATGGAATATTCAGCAGTATCTATTATTCCCTTTCTCATTATCATACTGAACATCCTCCAGACTGCTGCAATCACCTACAAAGAATTCTCTCTCCATTATAATAGCTATACAAGCAGGCTCAGAAAGATACTCAAGCCAGGTGTGGTGGTACACACCTGTAATAGCAGCACTCAGGGGACTGAAGTAGGCTTAGGAATTCAAGGCTAGCCTGGGTTATACAGTGAGACCCTATTAAAAGAGAAGGAAAGGAAACAGAAGAGGTAAAGGTCTCCCTGTTCATCTGACAGCAGTTTCCCAAGTTCTCTTCTCCTCAACCACTCAAATTTCAGTCCTCCTTCCACTGGGGTTTCCCTCAACAACCCCAGCTTTCTTCAGTAGCTCAGCTTATGTGTGGTACAATCCAATGCTGAACATTGTGCTGACACAGCCACTGGCCTGTGGGAGTCTTGGAGGATAAGAGTTAGGTCAGCCTCCCTACTCTCCTCTGAGAGTGCCTAGAACAGAACTAGAGGCCACCAACAACCTCAGCCAGAGGTTAGAGAGGCGCTCCTGACCACCATACTGGGCTGAATCCCAGCAGTGAATCTGAGACTGCCCAGGAAGCTCTTGCTCCCATGTGGGTGGGGCAAAGGACTTCTGGGGCTGAGCCCACAGACCCTTGGCATTGCCAGGCTGGCAGGGTAAGGCTGTTGACTTCAACAAAGCTGCATGGAGTCCTGCTTTCAACACTTCCTCCATTTCCTTAGTGAGGTGGTAGCCCTACTAACCAGAACTCCAAGGAGAATGGTGTATGGGCACAAGATGACAATAGCTCTCTCCTCTCAGTGCTTGTGTACAAGGAAATCTAGGAGATCCTGGTAGCCAGGACCAGAAGACAAAAGACTCTTAAAACAGTATCCCAGAGGGGTACTTGTGCTCATGCCTATAATCTTAGTTACTCAGAAGGCTGAGATATGAGGATCAAGACTCAAAGCCAGCTCGGACAAACAAATCCATGAGACTTATCTCCAGCTAACCAGCAAAAATTGTGAAGTGGAGCTGTGGCTCAAGTGGCAGAGTGTCTTTGTTGAGCAAAAAACCTTACTGAGAGCATGAGGCCATGAGATCAAGTCTAGGTACAGGCACACAGACACACAGACAGACAGACACACGCGCGCGCGCGCACACACACACACACACACACACACACACACACAGGATTTCAAAGAGGCTTAGCAAGTAGACAGCATACAAAAGAGGCAGTTAAAAGAGTAAACAACTCCTCCAGAGTTACACATGGATGAAGACTGGAGGGAAGAAAAGAGAAGGTTCTGGCAATGTCTGGACCCTGACAGGCTCTAGAGACAAACATGGGTAGTGCAAGGATGAACATCAGTGCATTTCCATGAGTGTAAGCATCAAGACAAGGTTGATCATGACCATGACCTATGGGGGTTGGTGTGGGATCATGCACACATATATACTTGTAGGTGCCTGTATTTGTATATGTCTCTCTCCCTCCCTGCCCCCTTTCTCTGTGGGCCTATGCAAGCAAGTGCATATGCATGGTTCTCCTCACAGCAGGACCTCTGGCAGAGCCGTATTAGCAGTACCTCGGCTTGTCTGGCAGGGGGCGATGCAGGCCTGGGAAAGGATCCACTTGTCCAGGCCATTTAGGAGACTTGAGACCAATAGGAAAGGGAAGGGACTATAGGGCACGCCAGCTAAGGGAGGATTTGAAGCATGTGGTTTTGCTGCTAGGACAGCTGAGTTGGCTGCCACAACCACTTCCCTGGGCTCTGTCCCTGCCACAGCCCCAGAAGACACTTTCCGGATCTCAGTGCTCCTCCTTGCTGGCTCTGCTTTCTTGTCATTCAGATAAAAGGAAGCTTGCTGAATGATGAACCAGATCAGAATTTCCAGAGGTTAGTACAAAAGCAAATAGAGACTCCTAAAGGGTCACAAGTTTTAGTATGCCAGGAACACACCATGGAAATCTCACTGCAGTCTTCAGTCCCTTGAGTCCAAATCGAGGCAGGGAAGCATGCCCAGCCTTCCTCCCTCAGCCTGACAAAGGAGGAGATCCCAATTATTAAATCCTAAAGCTCAACATCTGTACTATCTCCCCAGAGTGACAGACTGCCTGCATATTCCACTACTGACAGGCAGTGGCCCTGGTTGCTGTTGGCTGGAAGGGGAACAGCTCCCTTAGAAGGGTGCTGAGTGTGTTCATTCCTGCTTAGGGCCCTCCAGCACCTTGTTACACAAAGTATGCTCTCAGACTAGCAGTGTCAATATCACCTGGGCACTTGTTAGAAATGTAGAATCTAGCCAGGTAACAGTGGCTCATAACTGTAATTCTAGCTCTTCAGAGGATGAGATTGGAGGATCACAGTTCAAAGAGAGCCGAGAGAGGAAAGTCCATGAGATTCTTGCCTCCAATTAACCAGCAAAAACAGCCAGAAGTGGAGCTGTGGCTCAAGTGGTAAAGCTAGCTTTAAGTAAAAAAGCTCAGGGACAGCATCCAGGCCTTGAGTTCAAGCCCCAGGACACACACACACACACACACACACACACACACACACACACACACACACACTGAAGAATCCCAGACCTTCCATACCCTATACCTACACATTCACAATGCCCACTTAGCCAGATCCTCTGGCACTTTGCACACCCATTAAAGTTTGAGACATGCATCTGGTCATACAAAACAATATTTATCAAAATGTACTCTAGAAAATGAAAAGAAGACACTTTTGTTGTTTTTTGCTGTTTTTGTTTTCTTTCCTTTTTGTTCTGTTTGTTTGTTACCTGTCCTTGGGAGTATAAGGGGAGGCACAGAAATGGAGAGACAAATGGTGAACAAATGGAGCAATGGTACTCACTGGATTCTATGTTGAAAATGAAGTATATAACTTGTGGGTGAAAATGGGAGGGAAAAACTGAGAAAGAACAAGGTTAGGGGTGACATTATCCAAAAACAAACACACTGTTTACCTGACTCATGTAACTGTAACCCTTCTGTATATCACCTTTATAGTAACATTTTTTTTAATTTTAAACAGAGGCTGGGAAGATGGTTCAGTGGTAGATTGCTTGCTTTGCATTCTTGAGGTCCTGGGTTCAATTCATCAGCACCACATAAGCAGAAAAAGCCAGAAGTGTTGCTGTGGCTCAAGTGGTAGAGCTTTAGCCTTGAGCTGAAGAGCTGAGGGACAGCACCCAGGCCCAGAGTTCAGGCCCCACAACTGACCAAAAAAAATTGAGACATGCTCATCTAAATCATAGAGATCAGGGATTCTCAGTCCTAGAGGCACATTAGAATCAGCTAGAAGTATTTTTTAAAATACCAATGCCCAGCATCCCTTTCCTAGATGGTATGTGGCAGGGCTCCCCAATCTATTTTCTAAAGCTGTAGTATGAGGCATACTGAGATCCAAGGGACTTTCCCAAGGTCACTCATAGTTAAGTGTCATGAGGGAGACTACAACCCTGACCTTTTAATTCCATGTTCAGTGTTCCTTTCCACCACATTATGCTACTTGCTACTTGCTTTCTAGTCAAGCAGTGTCTCAGACCCAAAAGAATCAACACTAAATTGGTTTTCTGCTCCTTCTGGTCAGTGGAGTCACAAGTCTGAGTTCAAATCCTGATGCTGTCAGTCACTAGTTCCTTGACTATGTGCCAGTTGAACTCTATGCCTCCATTTCTTCTATAAAATGGGGGTTATGGCATCCAATTCTTGCAGCTGTGGAGAACACTAAATGAACAATTGGCAAAAGGAAGTCTTTGGTACACAGTACCAAGCACTCATTTACAGTGTTCTTATTGGGATCAGAGGTAGATTCTCATCCAAAAGAAAAAAAAAAGTAGCCAGGCACCGGTGGCTCACGCCTATAATCCTAGCTACTCAGGAGGATGAGATCTGAGGATCGTGGTTCAAAGCCAGCCCAGGCAGGAAAGTCCGTGAGACTCTAATCTCCAATAAACCACTAGAAAACCAGAAGTAGCACTGTGGCTCACGCGGTAGAGTGCTAGCCTTGAGCTGAAGAATGCAGGGACAGTGCCCAGGCCCAGAGTTCAATCCCCAACTGACAAAAAAAAAAAAAAAGGTGTAAGCCACTAGTGACTCGTGCTTGTAATTTTAGCTATTCAGGAAGCTGAAACCTGAGGGTCAATGTTTGAGGATAGCCTGGGCAAAAATGTCTGTGAAAGTTTTATTTCCAATTATCCATCAAAAACCTGGAAGTAGAGCTGTGGCTTAATTGGTAGAGCACCAGCCTTGAGAGAAAAAGCTAAAGGACAATACTCAGCCTGAGAAGCCCTAATACTTATACATACAAGAAAGAAAGGGAGAGAAGTAAAGAGAAGGAAGAAAGGAAAAGAGAGGAAGGAAGAAAGGAAAAGAGAGGAAAGAAGGAAGGAAGGAAGGAAGGAAGGAAGGAAGGAAGGAAGGGAGGGAAGGAGGGAGGGAGGGAGGGAGGGAAGCAGGGAAAGAAGAAGGGAAAGAGGGAGGGAAGAAGGGAAATAGAAGGTAAACCAGAGAAAGTGGCCAAGCTAGCATTCCCTTCTGGGTCTAAGCAATGTCTGCACCCACACCTCTCTCAGAATTGGAGCCAAATACCTCAGGGAAGCAGAAGTTTCAATAGGACTGCAATTGCTCCAAGACAAAAGAGCTAAGGAGTTTGGCACAGGACTGTAGACAGAATTCTCCAGCAGCTCTTCCCAACAGGAATCTAGAGAATGTAAAAGGCTGTTGCTGAACAGGATGTCAGGGACAGTGGTTTCTGACAGACAATACACCATCTCATGAAGGGGTCGAAGGCCCTGAGGCTCCCTCCTGGATGCAACCATCAGGGGCATATGTCTTAGTGATTAAGGTACTTTACTTTCTTTCCTTCTTTCCCTACTAACCCGTCCCAGCCTGCTCAGGCTAAGCCAGAAATGATCCCCACCCCCACCTACAGCAGAGTCAATTCACCTGAGGCTGGTCCAGGCAGCTCAGATTAAGGAATGGCTTCTATATCCAGCAGGGAAAATGACACCAGATGACACTGGACAGGCTGAGGCTAGTGAAGTAGGAATGTCTGTGGCCGCTGGCCCTAACCTGTGGCCAGATGTGCAGATTCCAAGGCATGCCTGCCAGCAGTTTCAGCAGCTACTCTCTGTAGGCAGTGCTCTGGCCAAAGCTGGGGTAATGTGCCAGGATAGGTAAGAAATAACAGTCAGCTGATAGAAACTGAGTCCCACTGAGATTGAAGCCCAGACTCTTCTCCCTGGAGAGGAGCCCAACTCACTAGAGCCCTTAGAATCAGGAGCTAGGGTACTGGAAAGTTCCAGAAACAAATCAGGCTACAGAGACATACTAACAAATATCCTGCAAGGGAAGAGTTTCAAAAGGATTGCTGTTGGGCACTAGTGACTCACATTGTAATCCTAGCTACTCAGGAGGCTGAGATGTAAGGGCTGCAATTTCAGCCAGCTGGATCAGGAAAGTCTCCTATCTCCAATTAAACACACACACACACACACACACACAGCCGGAAGTGGAGGTGTGGCTCAAGTGATAGATGCTACCCTTGGGCAGAAAAGCTAAGGGATAGATAACACTTCGCACAAAGGTATTTTTCTAGGCCGAGAACGAGGAATGAGGTAATGCAGGGCTTCTGTTCCTGCAAATGGCCTATGAATGAAGATAGGCTGCAATATTACCTGTTGGGAAAAAGCAATAAAGTCCAATGATATCTCAGTTGGGAAAAGCTTCCAGTAAAGTCAGCTTCCCGGCTTGCTGCCTAAACCATCTTAAGCACCTTGCTTCTTTTTCTAAACTATGGTTTCCATGGTTATACAGGGGACTCTCCTCCTGCCCTCTGTGGTGACCATGGCTTTGCTGGCTTCGAAAGTGGAATGTACAAGTTAACATTAAAGAGGGTTATTAGTTAAGGTTAGTTGAACTTTGTCTAAGGTGTATTCAGAACATGTGCTAATTATAAAGAGATGAGAGATGGGTAGAGGAGGGATGAGTGAGGAGGTTGAAAGGGGTAACATTGATCAAGATATATTGTATTCATAAACTGATTTGTTAAGTGGCAACTCCTCTGTACTACAACTACCTAAAGATAATAATAATAAATAATAGATAAAACAATAATAATAATAATGACAATAATAAAGAGATGAGGAAAGAGAGCTAGGAGGAAGATAAAAGGTAATAAATAAGCACGTAGACAACAGGAGATAAAGCCTTGCTCAGCCAATGTCACCAACCTCATTCTGGGCTGGGCACTCCCCTCTTCACACCACTATTGGGCAACTTAAATCCTTGGGGTTTTTTGATCACTCAGTAACTAGATCCGAGGTCCAGCCTATACTCTTTCAAGCAAAGTTGAGCTCAGGCCTAGGTACCAGGTAAGACACTAGACCCAAAGCAAGAAGTAGATGGATAATATGGGAGCCCAAGTAAAATATCTTGTTATTAATGTGTGCAGGGTGTGTGTGTATGTGTGTGTGTGTGTGTGTGTGTGTGTGCGTGCGTGCATGCGTGCGCATGTGCATGCATGTGGGCCAGTACTGGAGCTTGAACTCGGGGCCTTACATTTTTTTATTTCATTGTCAAGGTGATGTACAGAGGGGTTACAGTTACATAAGTAAGGTAGTAATAACATTTCTTTTTTTTTTTTTGGGTCCGGTTGTGGGGCC
>NW_012267358.1:1374295-1393559 GCF_000151885.1 Dipodomys ordii | reverse complement strand
GGGTCCGGTTGTGGGGCCTGAACTCTGGGCCTGGGTGCTGTCCCTCAGCTCTTCAGCTCAAGGCTAGCGCTCTACCCCTTGAGCCACAGCGCCACTTCCGGCGTCTTTTCTTTTTGCTTATGTGGTGCTGTGGAATCGAACCCAGGGCCTCATGCACGCAAGGCAAGTGCTCTACCACTGAGCCACCTTCCCAGCCCAAGAACATTTTCAGTTTTTTTTTTCTTTTTGCTTATATGGTGCTGAGGAATCAAACCCAGGGCCTCAGGCATGCAAGGCAAGTGCTCTACCACTGAGCCACCTTCCCAGCCCGTGATAACATTTCTTGTCTAACTTGTTACCCCCTCCTTCATTTTTCTCCCTCTTACCCTCCTTCCAATCTCCCCCCTGCCCCATCCCTTAGCTTTTTCACTCAAGGCTGGCACTCTCCTACTTAAGCTGTATCTCCCTTTCTGGGTTTTTGGTGGATAACTGGAGATAAGACTTTTCTGCCCTGGCTGACTTCGAATCACAATCCTCATACCTCAGCCTCCTGAGTAGCTTACAATTACATGCACAAGCCATTGATGATCAGCTAATTACTTCTCCGGGGCATGCCATTCCATTTCTCCCTCACCCTCAGCTTTGGCTGCAAGCTAGTTCCTAGGGAACTTTGAAAAAATGCCTGTCAGTTCCTTGGCCCTACCTATTCTAATTAAATTAGAATGGCTGGGGATAAGGTTAGCTGTCTTTTGTTTCTTGGTTTCTGAGCACTCTCCAGGTGATTAGAAAGTGCAGGCAAAACAGAAAGCCAGTACACTAACAGTCACAGTTAGCTAAACAGCCCTGGTAGAGGACCCTGGAGAGATTCTAGGCAGAGGCAGACTCAGGTCTGTTCTAATCACTAGAGCACAATAAACACCAATGTGAATGCATACAATAGCAGTAAGGAAAGGAAGCTCTGTGGGATTTTGTGAAGAAATTTTTTCCAAACCACTAGCTGACTAGCTCTGTTAGACAACTTTTAACAAGCACATTAGACTCCTGTATCATACTCATTTAGCTTCCTGTTTGCAAAGACATCTTGTCTTGTGGCCCTCACCACCAGAGTTGGTCTTTCCCAACTCCAGTAATGATCACACCCACACCCATATCCACACCTCCCCCCACCTACACACAGAGTGTGCTAAGGGGTAGAGAAAGATCCAAGCTGGGACACCAGTGGCTCATGCCTATAATCCTAGCTACTCAGAAGGCTGAGATCTGAGGATCGTAGTTCAGCTAGCCTGGGGAAGAAAAGTTCCCACAAGACTCTTACCTCCAATTAACCACTCAAAAACTGGAAGTGGCTCTGTGTGACTCAAATAGTACAGTGCTAGCCTTGAGCACAAAGAGGCTCAGGGACAACACCTAGGCTCTGAGTTCAAGCTCCATAACAGACAAAAAAATAGCAGTAGAGCACCAGCCTTGAGCAAAAAAGCTAAGAGACCAAAACCTGGCCCCTGAGTTCAAGCTCTAATTCTGACAAGTGTACACGCATGTGCACGCGCGTACACACACACACACACACACACACACACCCCAGGAAGCCACTGTCTATGTGCTAACGAGGGTAGGCTCTGTAAGGCCAGATTGTGAGCCTAAGGTAGGTCTGGGAAGCAAGCAGAGGGGTGGTCCACCACTGTAAATCCATTTACTAGTTCTGGAGAAAAGCTTCACAGATAATTTCTCTTAGTTGATTCAAGTACCATTGCTCCAGAGAGTAAACCTTCTCAAGGAGATGCAGCCCTTTGGGGAAAAAGCGTACATCACAAAAACTTTACTTCCAAGCTCCTCTCATCCTTTCAAAAGGTAAGCTAGGCGAAAAGAAGCCTACCTGCCCAGCTTTTCATTCAGGCACGGTGCTGCATCCCTCAGAGATGATGTTTCATTCCAATTTGCAAAAGAGTGCCCTCTACATTGGCAACTGCTCTGGCAGAGATGCTATGTCAGGTGACTGACTGGTTTTGCCACCTTTGTCTAAGGGCCAGAGAGAAGGCTGCCTTCATTGAGAGCCATCAGGGATTCAGGACTGCTGAGACTTCCCATCCTAACTGAGGCATGGACATTAGTGGGGGTTGGGGAGGCTAGAATATCTTACCCAATGGGAGATCTGGTATACTTACTGCCTCTCTCTGCTCCTGCCATTCTTGGCTGGAATTGTCACTCCAGCTTGATTCTGGCAGGAGAGGTAGGCACAGGGAGTAAAGAGAGGCAAGACCAAAATAGCTCCCATCCCACATTCCAAACCTCGCCAGAGGGGCACTGTGGTAAGGGCTGCTGTATTTCAGCCGGCCTAGCTTGGCAGTGCTAGATGCTGGCTGGCCTCTGGCTTGTTAGGTCACAGGGCAGAACTTGGGGCCCTGCTGCACCTGTTCAGATGCCAGCCTCAGACTCAGCCGGAACTACAGCTGGATGCCAAGATCCTGGGTCCATGTGAGCAACTCTTTTGGAATCTCCCTGTCACAAATGAGACACCACCAAAGCAAACTGCTCACAAGGGTCCTATGGGATTGGGTGGTAATAGAAACTGGAGCCACTAAATGTTTTTGCTGGTTGGCAGCAGTATACTCATGTGGCAGCTATACCCTCTAACACATCTGTCTCTTAACATTTTGTACCTACACCTGGCTACAGGAGCAAACTTGAAACCTCTACACAAGGACTCTCATCAGGGACAATTTGTCTCCAGGAGACATTCAGCAATGTCTGGAGACATTTTTGGTCATTTAGACTGGGATGGGGCATGAGGGGGGAGGGAGAGATAGGTCTGAAGTATGAGATATGAAAGTCAGGCACCAGCTTACTGGGGGACCTCATATACGTCAAGCTTCCCAACGTACTTTGGGGAGGAATAAAGAATGAAGAATGGGCAGGAAGGAGTAAAGAATGAAGGCAACCATCAATGAAGTATCCTTCTCTTATGAGTCTGCCATAGAGAGGTGATAGTTCTGTTTAGAGTTGTTATGAATGAGGAAGTTACGTAAGAACCTATACCCCTGTAGCTTCTATCCCCTCTGCTACTATGGCCTGAGTCTTGAAGGCAACTGTAAAAGGGGGTAAGGTGGGAAATCCCAAGGGCTTTGAGCTTAAACCCACACCCCCCGCCCATTGGTGCTGCTTGAGAAATTTGGGTCCAGCAGCAGCACAGCCTGTGGTCTCCTAGGCTAGCAATTAATACAGCAAGGCCAAAGCAGACAGCTGACATTCCTGCCCAGCTCAGGGCTTCCCCGGGACAGTGAAGGTCAAAGCTGCCACCTGCTCTGTTGCAGTTAGTTGCTCTCCATTTGCTCTCTTGCCCCTTAGGGCTCCTGCCTCCATCCCAGTCCCTAGTGCTCTGACAAGGTCATGGTGAAAAAAAAATGTTAGTTTAAATAAGCCATATACTATATTCCACCACCTCCAATCTCTAGCCTGCAGGTAAGGGATGCCAGTTAAACTGGTCTGGGGCAGATGTTAGACCAGCAATAACTGTTCTCCAGACATTTGGATCCAAGGTGGTTCAGGTGAACTACCTTCTGATCTTATATCCTCTAGCAATGTGAGTGTAACTTTAGACAGGCAACTATATCTACCTAAGACTCAATCTCCCACCTTTTTTTTTTTTTTTGGTTGGTTGTAGAGCTTGAACTCTAGGCCTGGGCGCTGTTCCTCAGCTCTTCAGCTCAAGGCTAGCACTCTACCACTTGAGCCACAGCACCACTTCCGGTTTTCTGAGTGGTTTATTGGAGATAAGAGTCTCACGGACTTTCCTGCCCAGGCTGGCTTTGAACTGCAGTCCTCATATCTCAGCCTCTGAATAGCTAAAATTACAGCCATGAGCCAACCGTACCCAGCTTAATCTCCCACCTTTGAACAGCCATTTCACAAGCCAGAAGCCAAGCTGAGGCATGTGTGACTGGCAATACCTGGATCAGTAGAGGAAGCTTCCTTCACATCCCCTTCTGGGAGACTCACATGAGGGGGTCTTCTATGGGAAACCAATCCCAAACTCATCTTCCCTCTCAAAGCAGCTCTTCTGATGTCCTTACTAAAAATAACATATCTCGGGCTGCTTTTCAATTTACCTGCAAGTCACACATTGTAAACCAAGTCTGACTTGAAGCTTCAAACTCCTACTGATTGTTCACCATGTAGGCCAAGCAATCCAATCCATACAGACTCCCCCATACTCTCACACACTCCCTATACAATAGCCTCAGATCAATTCAATGGCCTCAGCCACATAATACTTTCTCAGAAGCATATAAATCTGTCTCTCCCACCTAACTGGGACCTCCACTGCATTGGGTCCTATTGGTCTTGGTGTCCCCATTGCAGTGTGTTAAGTGCAACACACAGAGAAGAAATCCAGCCAGGCATCAGTGGCTCACACCTATAATCCTAGCTACTCAGGAGTCTGAGATCTAAGGATCATAGTTTAAAGCCAGCCCTGGCTGAAAAATCTTTGAGATTCTTTATTTATATATACATACATATATATATATATATATATTTTTTATTTTATTGTCAGTTATGGGGCTTGAACTCTGGGCTTGGGCACTATTCCTCAGCTCTTCAGCTCAAGGCAAGTACTCTACCACTTGAGCCACAGCACTACTTCCGGTTTTGAGTGGTTTATTGGAGATAAGAGTCTCATGGCTTTTCCTGCCCAGGCTAGCTTTAAATCGATCCTCAGATCTCAGCCTCCTGAGTAGCTAAGATTACAGGCCTGAGCCACCAGTGCCCAGCTTATATATATTTTTTTATTGTAAAGATACTGTACAGAGGGGTTATAGTTACATGAGTAACTATTGAGCATTGTTACCTCCTCCTTTGTTTTTCCCCTACCATCCCTTCCCTCCCCTGTGGGACTCTTATTTCCAATTAACCAACAAAAAAAGCTAGAAGCAGGGAGCTGTGACTCAAGTGGTGGAGTGCCACCTTGAGTGGAAAAAGCTAAGGGACAGCACCTAAGCCTGAATTTAAGCCCTAGTACTGGGGCGTATGAACACACGCACCTGCGCGTGCGCGTGCGCGCGCGCGCGCACACACACACACACACACACACACACACACACTGCTTGCAACTGAACAGTGTGCAAGCCCTCTGGTGCTTCATATCATGTTATTACCACAGATGCAGGAGACACAGAACCCAGCATACACCTTTGACACGTAGGAGCTGTGGAATGCTGGGGGAGGGAGGGAAAGCAGGGGAATCAAGGACCAGATAGAAAAAAAAAAACCAAAAAAAAAAAAAATGAACCCTGCCTGAGAGTGGAAGCATTCTAACCTAAAAGTACTCTATGCTCTGCCATCCAAGCTCAAGTTTGGACATTGAAGTTCATGTGAGAAATGAGACAGGTACTATCTCCTGCTTCCCATTCTTGAACTGAAAAGTCTTGGTGCTCACATGTTTTGACCCTGTGCCACCATCTCTGTTTCCCCCGCCCCACCTCCTTTGCCTACTTCCCTTTCCTTTAGCTGAGGCCAAATATAAACTCCCAGGCAGGAAATGCCTTGAAGGAGCCTGGCCCCACCCTGAGATCCAGAGAAAATTGTCTCTGACAGAAAGGAAATGGCCCCGGGAGAAATGACCTCCTCATGAAGCCAGCAGACACATCTCCTCCCCTGAACCCTGTAGCCAGCTGGAGGGAAGGCTGACATGCTGAACACATGGCAGGGGGGCAGTAGTGACAACATGGCTGCTAAGACTATGGTAGGGCCAAGTGAAGGAGAACCCAAAGGAAAAGTAATAGGCTAGCAACTTGCTAACCTATTTAGCCTAGTTTTTAGTCCTGGCTCAGATCCGTCTCAGCTTTGATTGATTGCTCATTAATGACAATATGTATGATAATAAGTGCAATTAGTAATAACAATTACTAACAGAGTCTAACAGTTCTTGTGTCACATCCTGAACCAAGGATTTTACACATATTGTGCAAGTTACTTCTCTATGTAAAACAGGGATATAATCACAATATCAACAATATCAAACAAACAATCGTTTGTACCGGTCCTAGGGTTTGAATTCAGGGCCTAAGCACTATCCCTGAGCTTTTTTGCTCAAGGCTAACACTCTGCCACTTGAAACACATCTGGCTGCACTTCAGAAGCTGCACTTCTGGCTTTTCCATGGTTAATGGAGATAAAGAGGCTCACTGTTTTTCCTGCCCAAGCTGGCTTGGGACCCTAATCCTCAGATCTCAGCCTCCTCAGCAGCTAGGGTTATAGGAGTAAGCCTCTGGTACTCAGCAACGGGAGGTTTTAGTGAGAATAAAATGAGACAATAATACCCCCAAACATACCAAGTCATTATTATGTCCCAGGTATTGTTTTAATGGAATTGTTTAACGGAATGTTCACTACTACCCAGTGAAGTAAATGCTCTAATTTACAGATGAGGAAACTGAGCCCTACAGATATGGAGGAACTTGCCTATGGGTCCCAGCTAAAAAGTGGTGGGACAAGGGACAAATCCATGCACTCTAGCTCCAAAGTATGACCAAACAAGTTAGAATTGCCTCCATTAAATAAGGAGATATTGCCTAGACCAGGGCCCAGCACATAGCAGTAAAACACACATAAACCACCTATGAAATGTAATAACTTCCTGTCAGCAGAGAAAGGATCATCTCACATGCCATTATGCCCCTGCAACAACCCAATCGAAAGTAGGCACTGCTTATTGTGTAAATGGGGAAACTCAGACTATGGAGTACAAGTGGGGCCTGTTTTAATGCCAGATCTCTGCCTGCTGATGGCTTCCCAACTCCTTCAGCCATCCCATCCAAAGCCACTGCCCACTGGCTAGTACCCAAGAACCTACTTGGTACCAGATCTTATGCTGGGCACCAAAGTCTGCCAACACAACAAAAGATGAGACCTTCTGGAGTACTATGGCAGAAATACAGCCTGACCCATTCTTCTCAGGGAAGGCAGAGGCTAAGCTGGACTGTCCTTTGAAGCATCCCCTGGAGCTTGTTGTGGAGACCACATAACACAGCAGAGGCACCAAAGTGAGGGAGCTGGCAGCTGGAACAGCTTGAGGAAGGAAGCTTGCAGCCCCCAAGGAGTCTGAGATGGGAACATTGCGGGGAGGGCTAGATCTTCTGGACAACTCCTCCACCCCCGCACACCCAATTCAAGCATGGGTTAGAGGAACTGGATGGATCACAAGTGTTAATCCAGCCAGCCTCCTGCCTGCCCCTCCCCACCCATGTCTTCTAAATAATGCAACCCGGTTGTCAAGACAGCACATTAAAATGTCTCTTCTTCCCTGGTGCCACCCAGCACACAGCTCCCCACCCTTGCTGCTAGAAGGTGCTAATCAGGCAATTCTGGTGCCAATGCCAAAAACCACCCCCAATTCCCTCCTGCACACATTTCCCCCACCCCAATGAGGCTCTACTTTAGAGCATCAACACCCACTCTTTTGTGTTTGTCCTCCTCCTACCTGCCAACCTTGAAGGTGGGAGGGGTGGTAAAGGGGAAACAAAGGCCTGTGAGGACGATCCAAACCTTTGCTCTTGAGTGTGGTCTGGGCATCTGGAGGACATGGCCAGCCATTCAGAATATAGAAGGCAGAGTCAGACTGCCTGAGTCCTGGCCTCCTATGCTATCACTCTTCAGCCATGTGACCTTGGATATGTTCTTCCTTGACTCTCTTCTTACTCAGTTCCTTTTTACATAAGCTAGGGAAGATGACAAGTGTTACCGCCCTACTGTGATAGGGATAGTTACAATGTGAAGAAATCAGAAGTGGTTATTATTATTATTGTTGCTATCCTCATTACTACAACCTGTCCAAATGCCCCAAATGCTATTAAATGTGGCCAGAATACAAAGCCCTGAACCTAGTTCTAGAAGAGTTTTTCTGGATGAGGTGGTATCTGAAATGACCTAGCATCCAGAGGTGGCAAGTTAGAGCTCAGAGGATTCCCATGTAAAGTGCCTAAACCACAATAACAGTGGGAAATGGATTGATATTGCTGGACTGAATACGCAACAACCCCATGAGGTAGGCAGGTACACATTTCATTTCATAGCCAACAAAATGAAGACTCAGAGAAGTCAAGTCCTTCAGGCTATGTATACAAAAGCTCCCGGTGCTCCCAGTATGTCCTGCACATTTCTAGGTGGGCTTTATTTCTGCTCTGGCCTTTTCCTTATATTCCTTCCTTTGTTTTTCCCACTGACAAGACCCTGCATAGGGGGGTGGGGGCTACCCACACCAGATGTTTGGCCAAGCTCCTCCTATGGAAGCTCCCCAGTCCTGCCCCAATTTGACTTCTTGACCTCAACCTGAAGCAGAGCCGCAGATTACAGCTACTTGCCTATCTCACACCTTAGGCCAGCCTTTGGCCAGTACAGATAAAGGGCAGGAAATCCTAGGCCACCTCCACTAGAGGTTGCTCTCTTTACCAATGGAGTAGACTTACAGGCTGGACAGAGGTACATCTGTGATGGGGAAAGTGTGGGGTCAGCCCCAGCTGCTAGGTTTCTAAATCTCCCTCACCAGACACGGTTGACTTCCTTTCCCTGAACCTCAGCTAGGGATCACCAAGGCTCACACTCAGAATCACACCATCTACTTTACTGAGTTGCTTTAAGAAGAGTAGAACCATGGGAGTACCCTGGAATTTAAAGAAATGGGGGGCGCTAGTCGCCATACTTGGCATCATGCCGTTGACCGCTGGGGGAAGGCATGACTGAGTTGGTTTCTCCCTGTCTGATTCACTCTTTTAGGCCCCACTGTGGGCATGGCTCACACTCATTTCCGGCTTCAGTACTCCCTACAATATCCCCTTCCCTCCATCCCCATTGGTTCCAGAGACAAGGCAAGAGACAGAGCAGCAGGGTAGGCTGGAAGCCCCCACAAGGCATTCAGTTTATCAAAGTAGTACCTAAGCTCACAATAGGGAAGGAGGCACCCATAAGAAGGTCTCACTTTCCAAGAGCTCCCTGATGGTGGGAAATGGCTGGACCTGAACAACAAACAAATCAGAGAGGTGACAAGGTATATGGACTCACGATTCTGAGAATTGAAAATCCACCTGTTGGGGGCAACAGAAAAGGATTATGGAGACATCATTCTGAAAAGACGGAAAAAAAAAATAGAAGAGAGGAAGGGCCTTCCATTTCCTACCTTTGTGTATTACGAGGGCCAGAAGCAAAATGGAGGAACAAAGGGTGAATGAGTATAGCAGGGGTACCCAGTAGACACTGTTGAAAATGAAATATACAACTTGTGGGTAGGGACAGGAGGGAAAAACTGGAAAATAGCAAGGGAAGGGATGACGTCTAAAAAGGAATGTGCTCATTACCTGATTTATGTAACTGTAACCCCTTTGCAATAACAATAAAAAATAAATGCAAAGAAAAGACAATGAAAATAGATAAATAAGAGAGGGCTAGAAACAACAGCACACAGAAGGGACAGTGATGAGGCTGGGGAGGGGGCTGTCCCAGATCTAAGAGGAACGCTCAGGGGAGCTGAGAATATTTGGCCTAGAGAAGATATAGGGACATGGGGTTCTGTCCTAAGACTTCTAAAGTTCAGAAAGAGCACAGAGGATCTAGGTGATCCTGAGGAGCAGAATTTTGATCCAGGGTTAAAAGGCATGAGGAGACAGATAAAACTTTCAGCCATTCTACGGAAGAAATCAACAGCTAGAAACATCCCTCCCCCTAGCATTGAAGGTAGATGAGCAGGACCAATCGAGTGCATGGTGGGATGGGGAGGACATGGACTCCAGCCTCAGGAGTCTTAGACCTGTTTTCCTTCCGAAGGCCCTTCTCCCCTGAACTCTGCTGTGTGCCTACCTCTAGGGGCATTGTGGGAAAAAACAAATTTGTCTGGAGCTGACCAGTCCCTTCCTGGTTCTCACAGAATCCTGGGATCCCAGGAGCACCTTGGGCTGGTACTACCTAGAGAGAACAGGTCACTCATTAACTTGTGGCTGAATGGGTCAAAGGGTGGCCACCTGGGACAGATGCAAACATGGGGAGGGGCTAGAAAGCAAACTGCACAGCTCATGCCCAAGGAAACCCTTGTGGCAGTGCAAGTTCCAGTCATCCTGAACTGAGTCAGGCCACTTAGAATATTGAGGGACGAGGCCTAGCTGAATTTGAAGTCATGCCTCCATTGCCTTGTGGAGGAAGAAATGGCTTTGAGTGGAATGCATATCTGAACTGCTAGAGGAAAATCTGAAAAACCCAGAGTACAAGTCAACCTGCCCCACTTACTTTATAGACATGAACACGGAGGCCCAGAGAAAGTAAAGGTGTTTTCCAAAGTCACTCACATAGGGGCAGAACCAGATGTCAACTTTCCTGACTCTGTATTGGCCCACAGGGTTCACTAAATGCTTCCTACTCTTCCCACTGGAACTACAGAAAACTGCTTGTGGTCTGGAGCTTTCTAAATTGGGCCTAGGTTCTGGCCTGACCCTTCCTAACTCCCACTGCTTGTTGAGATACAGGATCTCCAAGGAAAGCTTCCTCCTCTACTATGGTGGCCCTCAACCTCTCAGCCTCCCCCTCCCTACCCTTCACTCCTTAGCCTAGTATGAAGAGACCCAGATCCCTACTCTAACCTTACATACTTATACTACTTCACCCCATTTCCAGTAACAGCAGACCCACATTGTGAGCAGTTCTTCCTTTTTTAGACTTGCCGTTTTTTAGTCAACATGTTGAATTTTATTTCATTTTTTATCTTTATTATCTTTATGTAATTGTACAAAGGTATTTCAATTCACTATATGTTTATGAGTAGAATGCATCTTGATCAATGTCAATACTTTCTGTTTTACACTTTCTTTTTTTCTTTTTTAATTTTTTATTGTTTTTATAAAGATGATATACAGAGGGGTTATAGTGAGATAAAGAGTACATTTCTTTTTTGACAATATCACCCCTTCCCTCACTCTCTCTTAGACTTTCAAATTGAGAGCAGACACCCCAATCCCCTTCTGGTTCTAATATTTAAAAATCCCCTCAGTCCATTGCCTATCTCAATTTCCCCTGCCCTCTTTCTTTTTGCCAGTCATGGGGCTTGGACTGATGGCTTAGAGTGCTGTCCCTATGCTTCTTTTGTTTAAGACTAGTGCTCTACCACTTGAACCACAGTGCCACTTCTGGCTTTTTCTGAGCAATTTATTGGAGGAAAGTAGTTTATTGGAGGAAAGATTCTCAAGGACTTTCCTGCTGGGCTTGCTCTGTATCCCAATCCTCAAATCTCAGCCTCCTGAGTAGCTAAGATTATAGGTTTAAGCCATGCCAGGCTTCTCAGTCCCTTTTAACTAACTCCCCTGTGCTTCACAATGCCATCCAGGTGAACTTGTATCCTTTAAGCAATGTGAATAACCAGTTCTGTTTGCCCAAGCAAAGGACAGAGGAATAGAATTTTAATTGGCCCCAGAAGTTCCCAAGTCAAGAGTCCCCTGGGGGAAAAGGAAAGAGTCTAGGATGGGGTTCCTTTAAGGCCTGGGGTGGATAGGGAATTTAGTTAATGGTCATCCCCTAGAGGTGACTTTCCAAGGTGGTTATTATGTGGCTCAATTATTAACCAAGCAGTGGCAGGACCCCAGGCTTGTTGGAAAGAGGCCACTCCTTTCCCAAGTACAGGCCAAGAACTGGAGGCTGAAGCCAGGGAGAGCATTCCTGGGGTCTTTCTGTCCCTCTCTGACAGGACAGGCTCTGGTGGGGTGGGGACAGAGGCCTGTGCTGAGGGCAGCTCTCCCTCAGCCCACGTGGGGGTGGAGGAGGGCTGGCCCGGAAATTGAGGAAGTCAGCACACCCTTAACGGGGTGGGAGGGAAAAGAGAGACAGTGAGGGGTTTTATCGTGAATGAGAGAGGAAGCTCCAAGCTGGGCCTTGGTGATTAGATGACAAGCTGGGAAAGACGCTCATCCTGAATGCATCCTGTTTTGCTCCAAACTGGCCTCAGGGGCCAGGGGCAGGGGAGGGGCCTTGGTAGAAAGCAGCCTCTCCGGAATTCTCCCAGGCCTGCTGACCTCTAGCTCCTGGGTGGCCATGGAACTGGCTGTGGAACCCAGGAGGCAAGTGGGAGTGTTCAAACTCTCATTTACCACTAGAGAATCTAAGGGAGAAGGCAAGGAGTTTCCACCAGAAGCTTCCACAGGTCAGTCTGGGGATCAGAAGCCCCAGGGACAGCTAAACATTTGCCAATACTCACTGCTACTAGCTGTGTGGCATCTGTAAAATGAAGGACAAGGACTCCATAATCCCTCTAGCTCGGACCTTTCCTGGGCCCCTCTTCCAAGGTTCAGCTCAAATATCACTGCCTCTGTTAGTCACCTTCTACTCAGTCCAAAGCAATCAATCGCTCCCTGGTCTGAACTCCCAGGGTAAAACCTCAATAACTGGAAATAGGAACACGGGCTAAACATTTTTTTTTGCAGGTCTTGGGGCTTGAACTCAGGGTCTGGGTGCTGTCCCTGAGCTTTTTTATTCTCAAGCCTAGTGCTCTACCACTTGAGCCACAGTGCCACTTCCAGCATTTTCTGAGTACCTTATTGGAGATAAGTCTCACCTACTTGCGCTGTCTTCGAATCTTCAGATCTCAGCCTCCTGAGTAGCTAGGATCATAGGCGTGAGCTACCAGTGCCTGGCTTGGCTAGACATTTAATGATCTTAAAGGGACTAGTTTTGGTGAGATAATGACAGGGTGGTGGATTTTTTTAATTTATTTTTTTTGTTTATGTGGTACTAAGGAATGAACCCAGGGCTTAATGCATTCTAGACAAGCACTAAGCCACATTCCTGCTGATATTTTTTTGAGACCCTATCCTTTAGAAATATATATTGAAAAAAATTAGATGAAATGATAACTGTCTGGGATTTAGGTCAAAGTGCAACAAGGAAAGGGGTAAAATAGGTAGAGATGTGGTACTGGAGACTTTATTACATTGACTCTCTTTTGAAATACAGAATTCTTCATAATATTTTTAAAACCCTCACTTCTGTGATAGAGTATCAGTGGGTTGTGTATTACTCAGGGCCCTAACTCCCAAACTAGATAGATTGTACCTTGAAGTTGGGGGTTCTATGTTGTCCATAAGACCTAGCAGCCAGTGTGACCTTAATGACTAATCATTTATAGAGCACTTGGTGGTATTTACTTGGTATCCACTTGGTGGATCCCTTTGTTGAGTCCAATGATATGGAAAACACAGAGAGAAAATGAGGATCTGAGGGGTTGAAGAAGCAGTAGAGCCTGGGTTGATTTAAACTTCCATGTGTCTAGCCCAAATCTCCTGTTCTTTCTCCATGACACCCTGGACTCCCAAGGAACTTAACATTCAGTTCTCAGATTCTTGCATGTGGCAGAAAATAAACAGAAACAACAACTGTTGGGCATTTAAGCTCCCAACATGGAGGGCTGCACAAGAGCAGCTCACACACAGCCTCAGTACCCGGGCCCAGACTATGGCCTCTAGTCACTTGATTCCTATCTACTAGGCCCCATGTGTTGAACACACACATACACAAACTTACATCCAGGCTCACACATGAATAGAGTGGTTTTTTTGTTGTTGTTATTTTTTGTTGTTGCTTTTTGCCAGTCCTGGGACTTGAATTCTGGGCCTGGGTGCTGTTCCTGAGCTCTTTCTTGCTCAAAGCTAGTGCTGTACCACTTGAGCCACAGTGCCACTTCTGGATTTTTTTATGATTTAATTGGAGATAACAGTCTCATAGACTTTCCTGCCTGGGCTGGCTTTGAACCACGATCTTCGGTTCTCAGCCTCCTGAATAGCTAGGTTTAGAAGTGTAAGCCACCACCGACTAACATGAATAGTCTTCATAAACACATGATACCAACAACTGCATGCCCAGTTCCCTGTTCAACCACCCTGGCTAGAGTCATGGAGCATGGAAGAAACTCACCAAGGTTGGCTGTGTAGTACAGTGGTAAAACGCTTGAGTAGTACGTGGCCCTGGGTTCTCATCCCAAAGCATAGCATCATTGACATTTCCATCATTATTTTATTTTTTTGTATATTAGATATTCCTAATTGAAATTTTATTATATTATTTCATACCTACAAAAATGTTGGAATAATGATTTTATTAATATCAAAGTTACTTGAAAAAATGATTTCCTGATATAAAACAGTATGATGTTCATTTGTACTTAAGGCAAAATATGTACTGTTTATAAAGTATTTACTTCCTTGTGTGTATTTCTGTCAGTTGTGGGGTTTGAACTCTGAGCCTGGGCGCTGTCCCTTTGCTCTACAGCTCAAGGCAAGCACTCTACCACTTGAGCTACAGTGCCACTTCTGGTTTTCTGTTGGTTTCTTGAAGATAAGAGTCTCACAGACTTTCCTGCCCAGGCTGGCTTTGAACCGCGATCCTCAGATGTCAGCCTCTTGAGTAGCTAGGATTACAGGCCTGAGCCACCAGCGCCTGGCCCTTCTGTTTTTTAGTTGTGCCTGTTGATCTACAACCTGCAGCCATAGTTGTGTGTCTTTATAAATCCTCAGTATTTTAATTCAGAAAAGTAAAATTTTAATTTAATTAATATACATTAACATACAAGGCAGGTGTTTAATTGTGACATTTCCATACAGGTTTATGTCCATCTTTATTTTATCTGCAGAGCAGCCTCTCTAAGGCCCAAGGCCATGATGCTTGATCCTACTCAAACTGGGAGCTGAAGGGATAAAACTTTGCTCTCTACAATTCAAGCTAAAAGTAATTCCTTTATCCAACCAATAATTCCCTCTTATTTTGTCCCAGAAGATGAGTGCACAGCCTGCCATTCACTGAACCTACATTTTCTATGGCTGGAACCTGGAGTTTGCCAGAAAAAATGCTGGGACAGCACTCCAGCTGGACAATATCTTGCTTCCCTTTGTAACCTTCTGGGTTGTCTTTTGTGTCCCTGCTACTCTCCCTATACCTAGACCCAGGGATCCTCTGATCCCTCTCCAACCTGGAGTCCCCAAAATAGATATTTACAACTTTAAGAAGATAAGGTGAGTCAAAGTTTGGGCCACTTCTCACTACCTTCTACTCTTCTGCTTGAACTCAGAGAGTAATGAGGTTAAACAATGAATGCTTGCCAGACTCCTGTGAGAGTCACTGTTGTAAGTAACACTTACATCAGGTACACAACCCCTTGCTCCTCCTTCCACCCTTTTTCTCACTTTTACAGCATCTAGACATGTGCTGGCTGCTCTACAGAAGACAGAGCTGCAGATACAGAGGGACTCAGAATATACTTCCAGCAGTGACAAGAGAACAAGAGAACAGCGGAAGCCGGGCACCCATGATTGACGCCTGTAATTCTAGCTACTCAGGAGGCTGAGATCTGAGAACCAAGGTTCAAAGCCAGCCAAGGCAGGAAAGTCTGTGAGACTCCTATCTTCAACAGACTACCAGAATACCAGAAGTGGTGCTGTGGCTCGAGTGGTAGAGCGCTTGCCTTGAGCTGAAGAGCTGAAGAACAGTGCCCAGGCCCAGAGTTCAAGCCCCACGGCCAACAGAGAGAGAGACAGACAGACAGAAAGAGACAGACAGACAGAGAGAGAGAGAGAGGGAGAGAGAGAGAGACAGAGAGAGACAGAGACAGAGACAGAGACACAGAGAGAGAGAGAACAGAGTTGTCCAAACTAGAATGTGTGGTGTGGAGGGCTGAGAAGCCATACTATAGATATGTAGGCAACAGAAACTCCAAAATGGGAGGTCTAACACCTGGACACAAGATTAGATATAATGAGGACCAGCCCAGAATGGCCAGCTAGACAACTAGAGGTTTGGTTGAAACAGTATTTCCCTCACCTTTTCCACACAAATTATACCTTTCCACACCATCAGCCAATGAAAAACCCTAAGACCCTTCTTCTCCCACACCTTTGGGCTGCTTATTCTCCCATTTGCAGACAAGATCTATTTCTCCTTTATTTCAGAAGGACATATAGATGGAGTGATAGATAGTGGAGGTGGAACCCGCAACCCTTAGACAGGGGGTGGAAACTGGTGGTGTAGCAGGAGTCAGGGTTTGAAAATAGCCCTGGCGGTGATTCATTCTCTTCTCCTGGCATCATCAGGTGCTCTGAGTGAGACCCAAAGAAGCCAGGACTCCAGGACCTGGGGTGAGCTAGACTCTAAGTCAGCTTAACCTGTGTGGGGGAGCTTGACTCTGGAAGGAAACTCCTACATTTTCCCACCAGCAGTCTTAACTGCTACCTCCCCTCAAGCAACACATGTGCAATCATAAGACTGTCCCCCAAGGAGGTCAGAGACAACTCTTTTTACCTACTGTTTAGGAGTCTGGCTCTAGGTGCTATGGAAATCTTTGTGAAGAAGACCTCAGGCCCTTTACATTTCAGTGTCTAAAAAACACTGTGGCTTCGAGAATTAGTGTGACTAGTGTAAAGTCACATGAACTGGCTGAACCCCATTTTCCTGGGCAGCAATTCAACTGTAACAAGTATTAGGTGAGGAGACAGAGAGGCCTAAACTACCTAATTGGAACTCCCCCAAAACTTCCACCAGCAGGCATTTCTTAGGGTTCTAAAATGCAAATTTATTTGGGACTTCACAGGCAAAGGGATCCCCTAAAAGATATGTCTTGGCTAGAGGTTTACACTGGCAGCTACCTTGTGAGGAGAAACTCCTTGGCAGGAGGTTTTGGAAGGCGAGGTGAGATGTGATACACAAGTTCGAGCCCTGAGAAAGCCATGTGGTCAGCAGACGGAGAAACCACACCACCCAGCCACTTGGTCACTGAGCCCCATGCCCTGCCTCCTCGTCTAGCCCCGCAAGGAGCCCCAACTCCGAGCCTCAGCCAAGCCCGGCATAGCGGGTGGCTACACGCTTCCCAAAGTCCTATTTGCTGGAAGAGATCGCGGCACGATCAGTGATCCCTCAGTTTCAGCAACTGTGAAGCCAACTATGAAGACCACCGGAGGTAGCTCGCCTCGCTTCTTCCTCGTTTCTAGCACACGCTGCCCAGCAAACCCGCTAGGGACGGGACAGGCCATAGTACCTCAGATAGACTAGGCAGCGACCCGATCTGTCTGGGTGCCCCTGGAATCGCCTCAACTCTTACCTGGAGGACGCGTCCACGCTTTTGGGTTCGGACCCAGGCACAGCGGCGAGCAGACAGTAGGAAAGCACAAGCCAGACTACTCCGTCCCGGGCACGCGTAGAGCCTGGGGTCGGGCGAGGGTAACGGTGCCAGCCAGAGGAGCAGCTGTGGCAGCTGCTTAGCCGTTGTCCACCCGAGGCCACTCGCCGCGCAGGTGGGGAGGGAGCGTTGGCGAGTTCGGCTGCAAAGGCGCCCCACCCACCTCCAAGACCTTCGACCAATGAGAGCGCAGTCCGGCCCACCGGCCTCCTCAGAAAGCCGCCCAAATCAAACTGGGAGGGGCTCTGTCTGCTTATCCTCCAATCGCTGCGCCGCTGCCTTTCCCTCAGGTCACACCGCAGGGAGGGAGTAGACTGAAGCCCAGAGCTAACTGGGGGAGCCTGAAGGAGCAAGTCAGCAAGGAACGCTGACGGTGTGTTCTGAAACTCTGGCACCGAGTAGGGACTTCAAATACGCTATGTGCGTGAGAGGAGTCGAGTGACTTGTTCGCGATAAATTGTAACGAGTCCAGAAGTCATCAATGTAATATTTGAGCAGGAGTTTCCATCCCCTATTTTTATCCTCTTTTATTTTTATTCTTTTGTTGTTGTTGCTGGTCCTGACGCGTGAACTCAGGGCACAGGGCTCTGTTCCTCAGCTTTTTGTTCAAGACTAGCTCTACTAGTTGAGCCACACCTCCACTTCTGACTTTTTTTTTTTGTCGGTCGTGGGGCTTGAACTCTGGGCCTGAGCGCTGCCCCTCATCTCTACAACTCAAGGCTAGAGCTCTACCACTTGAGCCACAGCACCACTTCCGGTTTTCTGAGTAATTTATTGAAGAGTCTCACAGACTTTCCTGCCTGGGCTCGTTTTGTACTGCGATCCTCAGATCTGAGCCTCCTGAGTAGCTAGGATTACAGGCGTGAGCCAGCAATACCAGGCTCCACTTGTGACTTTTTCATGCTTAAATGGAAATAAGAATCTCAAGTAGGGGGCTGGGAAGGTGGCTCAGTGGTAGAGCGCTTGCCTTGCATGCCTGAGGCCCTGGGTTTGATTCCTCAGCACCACATAAGCAAAAAGAAAAAAGCCGGAAGTGGCATTGTGGCTCAAGTGGTAGAGCGCTAGCCTTAAGCTGAAGAACTGAGGGACAGCGCCCAGACCCAGAGTTCAAGCCCCACGACAGGACCAAAAAAAAAAAAAGAATCTCAAGGACTTTTCCTTTGAACCACAATCCTCACCTCTCAGCCTCCTGAGTAGATAGGATTACAGGCCTGAGCCATCTGCCATCTGCCCCCAGTTTATCATTAGGCACCAAATTCTGCAGTCTCCCTAATACCCTTACTTCTCTACCCCATCCAGGTCTATAAACTCTTCCTCCATGTATGGGAAACAGGACACCACCATTAATACTGGCAGATGGAGTTTTCTAGGAGTTCAGACAAGTACTACAGAAACTGTTAAAATTCAGTAAGAAATTAGAAATAGCATTTGATTTCCCTCTTGTCACAAAAAGATTCCAAGACAAATTCACCATTTTGACTTCACTGATGAGTTACGAACTCCTATTAGCCAGGTGTTAGAGTATCCAATATTTTATGCAGTACAATCACTGCAATCCCCACACATATTTACAATAACAGAAACTAAGGAGAGGTGACTCCCTCCAGGCTACTCATACACAATCCATGGCAGAGACAATGCACTCACACTACTCATTCCTCCATACCTAACAGGAGAAATGAAGCCAAAGTTTTTTGAATGTAGGCACGGCATTCATGTTACATAATTGCTACAGGATCCAATGCAGACAAGAATAAACTTTTGGGGGGGGGTGGGAAGCAATTTTTTAGGTTATCAGAAGTGATAATAGAAAAAAATCTAGCCTTAGTCCCAAAAGACCTCCTCCTGTGGGCCCTCCATTGTGCTAGGCCAAACTGAAATTCTCTAACCTTCCTTCCCTGTTGGTTCATGTAAGAATTAGGGAAGCAATAATAAAGCAAGGTTTCCCCCAACCCCCAGCTTGTACCCTCTGTTTCTCTTTTTTTTTTTCGTATTTTTTTATCTTATTTTATTTGTGAACATACTGTACAGAGGGGTTACAATTGCATGGGCAGGATAATGCGTACATTTCTTACCAAGCATTGCAGCCTCCTCCTTTGTTTA
>NW_012267358.1:1367861-1372995 GCF_000151885.1 Dipodomys ordii | reverse complement strand
TGTGTGTGTGTGTGTGTGTGTGTGTGTGTGTGTGTGTGTGTGTGTGTGTGTGTGTGTGTGTGTGATGAAGCTTGAACTCAAGGTCTTGTTGATCTTGCTTGGCTGTTTTGCTCCAGGATGGAGCTCTCCCACTTAAGCCACACTTCCAGTTCCAGGGCTGTGGGTCTTTCAAAAAATATCCTGCCAGGCCTGGTTGCAAAACATCTGTAGTCTCAGCAACGAAATTATGGGGTAGAGGTAGTAGGATAGTAAGTTGAAGATCAAACTCAGTTATATGGGAAAAAAACAGTAACTAATTTTTCTGCCTAACTTCATGAGCTTCCAAAAGGGTGCTCAGCCTCTTCAGAAAGGCAAAGATGGCTCAGCCCCTTCAAGCGCATCAGCCCCTACTTGGTGCTCTAGTCTAAACCAGTTTTGCATAGTTTCAGTATTAGTACCTGGGATGGATGGGGAAATTGTGCCTCTTTACAGGTTTCTATCTAGGTTGTCACCAGAAAGGCTCTGGAATAACAGGAGCCTTCAATTTCTTGGCTTCCTTTTTTCCACAAGCTCCCTTTCCTGCCCATGTACCCTATGGTGCCACCATTGGTACCTTAAGTACCAGCTCAGGCAGGCAGGGAATTGCCACCAATATAGCCCAGCATTGTCAGAGAAGAGAGCTTATAATGGACTGTAGAACCCAGCAGCACTTATATAATCCCCAACTCCAGTGGAGGGATACATTGCCTTAGGTTCCTCATCTGTGAAGAGTAGATAACAATCACAATACTGATCTCCCTTGTCTGCAGAGCAGATCCACTGTGCAAATAAACTGACCACAGTGGCTGGCACATAGTAATTGCTCCTAAGTGCTTGATATGAAGATGAAAGCATTCAGCCATGGGGGAGAGGGGCCTAGTTTAAGAATTAGGTTAGATGGATGCTAGTCCTACCTCTACCACATTTTGGCTGTTACCTAAGACAAGTCACTGTCACTCCAACCACCAGTTTCTTCATTTAAAAAGAAGGAGTAGGCTGGGAATGTGGCTTAGTGGTAGAGTGCTTGCCTAGCATTCATGAAGCCGTGGGTTCAATTCATCAGTACCACATAAACAGAAAAGGCCGGAAGTGGCACTGTGGCTCAAGTGGTAAAGTGCAAGCCTTGAGCAAAAGTAGCTCAGGGACAGTGCCCAGGCCCTGAGATCAAGCCCCAGGACTGGCAAAAGTTAAATAAATAAAAAGCAGGAGTAAAGCAGGGACAGATGCCTGTAATCCTAGCTACTCAGGAGGCAGAGATCTGAGGATCATGGTTCAAAGCCAGCAAGGCAGGGAAGTCCCTGAGCCTTTCTCTAATTAACCAGCAAAAAGCCAAAAGTGGAGCTGTGGCTCAAGTGCTAGAGGGCTAACCTGGAGCAAAAATGCTCAGGGATAGTGCCCAGACCAGGAGTTCAAGTCTCAGTACTGGCACACACACAAAATGCAGGAATAGTGCATGATACCCATTGAAAAAGTGGAGAAGACAGGCATGAAAGTGTCCCTTGAAGGCCAGTGGCTGGAGGTTAAGACAGCAAAGAAGGGGCTCTGGGGAAGAGCTGTCTATAAGGGTCCATCAGCCTCTCTTCAAAGATGAAGCAGAGAGCAGCTCCACATTGAAAGCCTGCTTCCAAGACCTTAAAGTCCCAGGAAAGAACTCCTACAGTCCCTGCAACCCTTACTGCCTAGGAAGGGGACATCATCAAGGTTCTGCATGCAAACTTGTGGTCCCATTCTGCTATAGCTGAGCAGGACATCAGGTAGGCACCAAACAGTCCTTGGCCCTCCTCTTTCCACTGAAGTAAAACCAACGGGGCACACTGCTGGGGTATGCAAGAAGGGGAAACAGGAGGCTTGAGGGAGAAATGGAGTATAGTTCGACCTTCTGCACCCAACACATGACCAGAGTTGCCCTCCACACATCTATACACATTCCCACAGGCTTCTTCAAAGCCCACGAGTAAAAGCCTGCCCTGGTGGCCTGGCACCCCCACCCAGCCTCGTGAAAGGGGACTATTGATCAAACTTCCACAACACGGAATAGTCACGGTTCATAAACAGTCGTCAGGGGAGGCATGGCCAAGGCCTAGGCAAGGGGCCAGGCACTGGGAGAGGCCCTAAGAGCAGGGGAGACTGAGGAGGGGAGGGATTGGTAAGGTGTGGCACTCACAGGCACCCCACTGTTCCTGAATGGCCAGAGGGCAGGGGGACAGAAAGCTGGATCCTGGGAGGAACAGAAAGACCTTCTTAGCCCATCCAGCACCTAGAACAGCTCTATGCTGACCAAAAACTCCAGACAGACAGGGAGGAAGGCTGGAACACTGGCCAAGACAAGGAGGGACTCAAGAGGTCCTGACCACCTCTCTGTACCCAATTCTGAGTGAGGAAGCAGGTTCTTTTTTCCCATCCATCCATGCTTGCCAGTGTTTGTCAGCTGGTAGAAGCACTGGGCATGTGCACAGGACACTGAAAGCAGAGAACCCAGTTTCAGCACTTTCCCAGACTCCCAAGAACAGTCATCCCTCCACAACAAACAGCTGGCAAGGTGCCAGTCTGACAAAGTCAGCCTGAGCATTGTCACAGAAGATCCACAGGTCACAGCAGTGTGAATGGCCTGATGTCATACTCAGGATGAGCCATGGCCTGACTGCTTGGGGTCAAAGAGCCAGAGATTTACTGCTGTGGTCAATGCAGTATATGGACAGACACCCTGTTCCCTTAAGGAGCTGTATCAGCTCCCCCAAAACTTAAACATGGTGGTCACTCTGGAAAGGGCACATTGTGACCCTAGCTGGCACAGTTGCCTAGAGCAAGACAACACACAACAACACACACACACACACACACACAGAGGCACGCACACACGAACATGCACACATGAACACAGTGGCCATTCCACTCCCGCAGAGTCAGGTCACAGTGTATTGACAGCACAAGAGCAGTACATACAAGCTGCTGAGGCCAGCCAGGAGCACCCTGAGCCTCCCACCCTCCCTTCAGCCACATTCAGTGCCAATCCTCCAGCTTGCTCCTCCCGGCTTAGGTTCCATTTCATCTAGACAAACAGGCCAGGCCATGTCTTCTACAGGCCCTTATTTCCAGAACATTCTCTAACATTGTGAACTTCTCTGGGTGTTTCTGTGGGCTGGGATGTCTGCAGAGGAAGGGGTTAGTGTGGGGGCCTCTGAGATGTGCGCAGGGACTGGGGTTAAACCACAACAGGTAGAGATAGGAAAGTTGAGTTGAAGGGTGGGCAGTCCCTGTCAGTGCAGAAGGCTGGGATGGGGTCACCTGACCTAGGTCCATGGGTATCTGAAGGCCTAAACAGACCTCAGGACCCTTCTTCCTTGTCTGGAATCCTTCCCTGGCTCCCACAGGGCCACAGCTCCCAAGATAAACCTGGAGGGGAATGAAGAGGGGGCCTTGCACCCCACCACAAGGTCCCAATCAACCCGCCATGCTGCAGCTAGATCTGATGTACAGCAAACTGGGGTGCTGCCAAGGAGGGGTCTGATGCTCATGGGGGCTCCCCAACTCTGTGTCTGTGGGATGTGAGGGCTTGGCCATCTTCACCCAGGCTCACTGAGCCCATCCCTGATAGCCACCCTGTCACTTGTCCCCTCAGAGCCCCTGGAGGACATCAGAGAGGCACAGGACCTGTGTTTGGGCTTGGACTCAGCCAGTGGCTGTGGGGTCTGCTTGGACTAAGATTCCCTAACCCCACCCCCACACCCCACACCCCCTACAATGGGCTTTTCCCCAAGCACAGCACTGCCCCGCCCCAAATCCATGGCCCTCTCACATGCCCACCCTCTCACCCACTTTCAGTTTCCACCTGACCCTCAGCCTGGGCTGGGGCTCCCCCCAACACCAGCCCTAGCCAGCCAGGCAACAGTGGTACCCGCACCACTTCTGGCTTTTTCTGTAGATGTGGTACTGACTAATCGAACCCAGGGCTTCATGCATGCTAGGCAAGCACTGTTAAGCCACATTCTCAGTCCAATATTTTTCCACTTTAAAAAGACAAAGTTCCACATACTTTTGGAGAACTCTAGGAGCCCACAGGGGGTTTGGGATGGGGCTTTCAGGTAATGGGTGCTGAGTAAAAGGTGGAGTTGTGCATCTTAGGCTTGGAAGGCTACAGGAACAGGCACAGGAACTGACACAGGCAGTTAAGGACCTTTGAATTGATGGGGAATGGAGGCAACTGTCATGTTAGTGAGGAGGATCTGAAATGCAAAAAAGAAATAGGAATAGATGGATAGAACACTAATGATCTGGGGAGAAACATTAGCTGAGGATTATAGGGGACAGGAAGGAAGATAAGCAAGATAGTGGGCAACCAGATGCTAGAGACAGAGACAAAGAAAGTCTTGGAGGAAGATGCAAGTAAATAACATTGTGTTTACAAACACTATGTGTTAGAAGCCTTATTGTTCTTCTTGAGTGGAAGATGACATGAAGGCTGAGGGGACAGGGATGCATAATCAGAGGCTGGTCAGGATTAAAGGACAGAAAATATGGGGCAGAATACGGGCAGAATAGAAGCTATCATAGAAGTAGAAGAAAGTGGTAGCCAGGCATCGGTGGCTCACGCCTGTAATCCTAGCTACTCAGGAGGCTGAGATCTGAGGATCACGGTTCAAAACCAGCCAAGGCAGGAAAGTTTGTGAGACTCTTATCCAATAAACCACTAGAAAACCAGAAGTGGCGCTGTGGCTCAAGTGGTAGAGTGCAAGCCTTGAGCAAAAGAAGCTCAGGGACAGCGCCCAGGCCCAGAGTTCAAGCCCCATGACTGACCAAAAAAAGAAAAAAAGTGGTGCTTGTGGCTTACATCTATCATCCTAGCTACTCAGGGAGCTGAAACTGATGATGGGTAGGTTCAAAGCCAGCCTGAGCAGTTAATTCCATATGAGTTGTATCTCCAATTAACCACCAAAAAGCTGGAAGTGGAGTTGTGGCTCAAATAATAGCTAAGGGACAGCACCCAGACCTTGGGTTCAAACCCCAGGACTGAAAGAAACAGAGAGAGAGAGAGAGACAGACAGACAGACAGAGACAGAGAGAGATGAGAGAGATGGAGACAGAGAGAGAGAGGGAGGGAGGGGGGAGGAGGAGGAGG
>NW_012267358.1:1316629-1367141 GCF_000151885.1 Dipodomys ordii | reverse complement strand
AGAAGAAGAAGAAGAAGAAGAAGAAGAAGAAGAAGAAGAAGAAGAAGAAGAAGAAGAAGAAGAAGAAGAAGAAGAAGAAGAAGAAGAAGAAGCCAGTGTACACAGTGGAATAGCCAAACAAGGGAACAGTCAGCTGGGAGTTTTGACAAACTGGCATAGGACAAACAGAGGAAAATGGGCTAGAATTTGAGGCAGGGGAAGGCAACCCAGCTAGACCTCCCTGCGGGGTCTGCGAGGCTCTGTTCAGCTGGTTTCCAGCGCTGCGATTCCCATCGACTGCCCTTTGTACCCCACAGCGTCCAGGTTGTATGCTTCGGGAGCCGCCAGGCTGGCCCTCAGCCCCGCATCTCAGCCATTTGTTGGCGGGCACGATGCTGCATCGTGTGATGCCTGGCAGCTCCCGAGCCCCGCAGGCAGGCAGAAGAATGAGTGCGCGCAATCTGATGGATTGGAGGGATCAGAGTGATCACAGAGATCAGAGGGACGGCGCCTCAGGTGGTGGCAAGGGACTGAGCGCTGCTGAGAAGCTGAGTACCGGTGAAGGGGAAAAGGTGGGAAGGGCTGCCGAATATGATTGTGGCGGCCCTGCCCCCTCTGCAACAACTAGAAAGTTCCACGCCCCCTCTACTTTACACAAGTACAGCCCCTTTCCTAGCTACTCCTGTCTAAAGACGTTGACCATACCACTCTATCTCCTCTCTGGCTCTCCTGAATTGAAGTCACATTTTGGCCTTTTGTACCCCAAGTCTTAATTAAAGAGGTGTCTAACCACAGCTTCTCCTCCAGCCTCCAGTCATACCCCAGTGCAGAGACAGTAGGGGGTCTTTTTAGTCACAGCTCAGTTCCTCCACCTCCTATCTGCCCCAAATTTCACCAGCAAGAAATACAGAAAAAGAAGTTGTGCAACAGCCAGATGAAGAGAATTCTTTTCTGCCCGGACTGGTTTCAAACCTCGATCCTCAGATCTCAGCCAGTCAAGAAATTCTGTGTGTGTGTGCATGTGTCTATGTGCACACACATGCACTGCACAAAGCAGGGAGTAGGGAGTTGGAGGACACTGATTAATTCCTCACTGGACTGGCCACCACTATTCCAACAAGGACGCCTTTAAATCCTTCTAATGTTGGGCACCAGTGATTTGTGCCTATAATCCTAGACCCTCAGAAGGCTGAGACCTAAGGATCGGACTTTGAAGCCAGCCCAGGTAGGAAAGTTCATGAGACTCTTATCTCCAATTAATCAGCAAAAGGTGGGAAAATTGAGATATGGCTCAAGCAGTTGAGCTCCCACCTTGAGTAAAAAAGCTAAGTGATAGTATTAGGCCCTGAGTTCAAGCCCCAGTGCTGGCACCAAGGAAGGGAAGGAAGGAAAGAAGGAAAGAAAGAAAGAAGGAAGGAAGGAAGGGGAAGGAAGGAAGGAAGGAAGGAAAGAAGAAAGGAAACTAACTTGTAATAAAAGTCCTGGAGTGGAAGCATTTCTTATAGACTGCCTTGTTACACAAGGAAAAACTGAAAAGTAAGGATGCAACTGACTTGGCCATCCTCTAATCAGGGACACTTATCTCCATGTGGTAAGACTCTTGTTTAGGGCTGAACATAGTGCCTGGTATAGAGAATAGTCTGCATTAAGAGAGATTTATTGTTAAAGTCTGGGCGCTTGTGACTCATACCTATAATCCTAGCTACTCTGGAGGCTGAGATCTGAGGATCATTGTTTGAAGCCAGTCAGCATGGCCAGGAATGTCCATGACACTCATACCTCCAATTAAACACCAAAAAAAGCTGGAAGTGGAGCTGTGGTTCAAGGGGTAGTGCACCAGGCTTGAGCATAAAAAGCTAAAGGACAGTGCCAAGGCCCTAAAATCAAGCCCTAAGATGGCACAAAAGAAAAGAAAGAAGCTGGGTACTGGTGACTCACTCCTGTAATCCTAGCTATTCAGGATGCTGAAGTGGTCTGTGGGTCAAGTGGTAGAGCACTAGCTTTGAGCAAAAGAACCTTAAGGACTGTGCCTAGGCCTTGAGTTCGAGCCCCAGGACTGGTGAAAGAAAGAAAGAAAATAAAAAAGAAGGAAAGAAAGAAAGAAAAAGACAGAGAGAAAGAAAAAGGGAGAGAGGGGGAAGGAAGGAAGGAAGAAAGGAAGGAAGGAAGGAAAGAAGGAAGGAAGGAAGGAAGAAAGGAAGGAAGGAAAGAAAAAAATATTTTATTTTCATTTTCTTAGGTGTCACCTCTGGTAATCTACAGCAAAAAAAATGTCTTAAAGGGGGATTTACTATTGAGTATATAAGCAAGCCCATCCCTATCCCTCCAGCCCCCTCATGGCAAGTGAACTTGCTTTACCTTATTTGCAGATGGTAGGAGTGCCTGGCTAAGGCAGAAAGTTGCCAGCTCTCAGGTCAGATCATTTCTACTTCCATTTCTCTTGATAGCCAAGATTCTCATACTGGCTCTGTAAGAAACGCAGCATAACCTGGGCCATGACTCTCCTCTGAGCCTCAGTTTCCTCATCTGTAAAATGAGGATAATAATCCCATGACACAATGGGAATAACAAACAGTACTTGTAAGCACTTTTGCTTATCATTTACAAAGTCTGTTCAATATTAATATTCTTCCCAGGGGCTGGAGGCATATAATAGTTTTTTTTCTCCCTCCCTTCCTTCCTTCCTTCCTTTGCCAGTCCTGGGGCTTGAACTCACAGCCTGGCCACTATTCCTTAGCTTTTTCACTCAATGCTTGAGCTCCACGTCTGGCTTTTTTTTTATTTTTTGTTTTTGTTTTGTTTTGTTTTTGGTCTGTCTTGGGGCTTGAACTCTGGGCCTGGGCACTGTCCCTCAGCTCTTCAGCTCAAGAGAAATGCTCTACTACTTGAGCCACAGCACTACTTTTGGTTTTCGGGTGGTTTATTGAAGATAAGAGTCTCATGGACTTTCCTGCCCCAGCTGGCTTTGAACTGCGATCCTCAGATCTCAGCCTCCTGAGTAGCTAGGATTATAGGTGTGAGCCACTGGAGCCTGGCCACTTCTGGCTTTTTGCTGGTTAATTGCAGATAATACTCCCATGGACTTTCCTGCCTAGGCAGGCTTTGAACTAGTAACCACAGAGCTTAGCCTCCCGAGTAGCTAGATTAATGGAATGAACCAGCTCCAATAAGCAGTGTTGACAAAATATGTGTTGATTGACTAGATGAGTGGACTCTACATGTGGGGAGATGAGGACTTATCAAAGTTTTTGCCATGAGTTCATATGAGAACAAAGGCAGAAATCTGACTCAGCTCCTCCATCTGCTAGGCCATTCTACATTATGAAATTCATTTTTGCCACCTCCCTAAGTGACCATAAATCAGTGGGGAGTCCATTGATTCCTATTCGCTCCCATTCCTTCTGGCCAATCAGCAACCACCACTGTGGACAAGGGCAGCCAGGACAGCTAGCCTTTGGGCTGCCTTTCTATGCGTAGCTTGATGTTGATTTTCTGCTTTCTGGTTGGAAGAGAGTATGGGACACAGACCCTGAGCGGCAGCAGCTTAGAAGGAAGGGCGGCTGCAACTATTTCCTACCCTACTAAAGCATCTCCCTCCCTGCCCAGTTCCTCCCCCACTTCCTGAGTTCTGCTGCTATAGCCCCAGCTAAAACAGTATAAAAAGAAAGAGCTTCCAAGATTCATTCAAATTATAGAACCTTGGAGTTGACATGGGCCTTGGAGGTCATTTATTCCCACAGCCATTTCATTGCTGCAATGTCTGCTTTTATTAAGGGACTGGCTTACCTAACCTCTGACAACTTAAGTTCCCTCCTGCACAAGAATGGCAGCTTGTCATCTAGCTGACAATGTTGCTGTGGAAGGGAGTGCAAGAAACGTCTTCCCTATTGCTGTCATTTTTGTGGAGACAAGGTCTTGTTATGGAGCTCTGGCTGGCCTCAAACTCAGCATCCTCCTGCCTCAGCCTCTCAAGTAGTTAGAACTACAGGCACATACTACCATATCCAGAAAAAAGTTTTAATAAATGCTAAAGTATAGTGAACATTAGCTACATTGGCATCATCTTTCAAGTGTGTGTGTGTGTGTGTGTGTGTGTGTGTGTGTGTGTGTGTTTGAGCTCATGCATGTTCTATCTTCCTTGAGCTCTCACTTCCTGTTGCTCTAACTTTTGCATTCAAGTAGCCTTGAGGCTTTTCAAGAAGAATGTGCTGAAACCCTGGGGGCGCTGAAGATGTAACCTGAAGCTTCTGCTTCAAGCAGGGAATGTCTTTGAAGTCCCTTCTCTTATCTTAAAGTCTACTTCAGTTGGCTAGTTAATTCCAGTATGTATCTCCCATTGTTTTTCTATATAAATTGATGTTTTGGGTTATTTAAGCCTTAGAGGAAAACTGCCAGGCCCCTTTGGTTCTGTGAATTCCTAAGCGTCCAGACCACTACCAAGTAGTTTATAGGTTCTAGACACCTGGCTTAGGAAAGGTCTTCAAATCACTGACAAGAGTTGTTTATGATGCACTTGCTCTCAAAGTCAATATTTTAAGCACTTTCTACATATGATTTAACCATCCACATTCTGGGGATGTCAAATTATCATCTCATCACTTCCATTTTCAAGTAAGAAAACTGCAGCACAGAGAAGTCGAATGATTTGTCCCAGATCACACAGTTGAAACCTTTAACTTCGGCTAGTAACCAGTAAATATCCTTCCAGATAGATAAAAGCTTCCTTTACCTTCTACCTCCACCAATTCCTGCTAGACTAGTGGATTTGATCCTAAGGAGAAATGAGCTTTATTCCAGTTAGGTAGGCAGCTCTTTAGAGACAGAAATATCGAATCTCTTCCTCCATCCCATCATTTCTCCTGTCTGTGATAGGCCCAGAGCTGGACAACACACAGGGCTCTTCCTCTATTCATATTTGGAAACTATTTCCTGGCTGGTGACAGTCTCAGGCCTAGCACCTGGTGGCTAATAGATACAAAATTAGCATTTCACACAGGAGTTCTCTGCTGCCATCCATGACAAAAATTTAGCTTCAGAAATGGCACCCACTGCCTATAGGAACAAGGACATATTTCTAAGGTCAGCATTGAAAGTACTGTCCCACCTCTCATAGCCAACCCTGCTGCCATCACCGTAGGTGCTCCTTCTATTCCTTCTACTTATATCACAAACACCCAGTGCTCCCAATGTGCCTGGCACTATCTTTGCACACTTTCCTTTCCAGACTCCTTTTAGAAACTCCGTATGCCAGTGGCTCAGGCCTGGACTCCTAGCTACTTGGGAGGCTAGGATTTGAGGATCACAATTTGGCAGTTTGAAGTCAGCCTGGGCAGGAAAGTCTGTGAAACTTTTCTCTCCAATGAACCAGCAAAAAAAAAAAAAAAAGCTGAAAAGTGGAGATGTGGCTCATGTGCTAGATCACTAGTCTCAAGTAAAAAAGCCAAGTGAGCCAGGTGCTGGTGGCTCACGCCTGTAATCCTAGCTACTCAGGAGGCTGAGATTTGAGGATCGCGGTTCAAAGCCAGCCCGGGCAGGAGAGACCATGAGACTCCTATCTCCAATAAACCACCAGAAAACCAGAAATGGTGCTGTAGCTCAAGTGGTAGAGCGCTCGCCTTGAGCTGAAGAGCTGAGGGACAGCGCCCAGGCCCAGAGTTCAAGCCCCACGACCGACAAAAAAAAAAAGCCAAGGGATAGCAAGCACCCAGGCCCTGAGTTCAAGCCCAAGAACTGGCTTCTTTTTAGAAATTGTATGAGTGCTATTGTTATCCCATTATACAGATGCAGAAATTGAGGCATAAAGATTGCATTTTTCTCCCTATTTCCTGCACTAGGAAGAGTCTTGCATATCCTTTGATTTTGTTTTTTGTTTGTTTTTGTTTTTTGTCGGTTGTGGGGCCTGAACTCTGGGCCTGGGCACTGTCCCTCAGCTCTTCAGCTCAAGGCTAGCACTCTACCACTTGAGCTACAGTGCCACTTCCTGCATATCCTTTGAGTACATCTATTGAAGAGCAGGAATCAGGGGGAGGTGGTACAGAGTAGCTACTTAGAAACTATCTGTTAAAGATTTTAATGAGCAGCGAGTGAGTAAGTGGGCAGAGAAGATCAGAAGGGCCTTTAACCAAACCAAAATGGTGGTTGAGAGATTTGAGACTGGTTTTTCTCCCAATGTTTACTGCACTGGAGTGGAGGGACATAAAAGTGAAGAAATGGAGATGTTGCCTCCTTCTGTCCATCCCTTCCCTCAGCCCCATGCCATTCATGTCAAACTTGGTGCCCTATCCCCAAAGCCATTTGGGCTGATGGCATGTATGCTAGAAAACAGACCTGGGTTTCTCTGTTTCCCCCTCCAAGGCCCCCTGACTGCCTCTGCAATTCAGTTCATATGGAAAAAATTGAAAGGCTTCCATGTCACCCCAGGGAGTCGGGGTTTGTTGCTTTTGGTCTGAAACACTATGCTTGTGTGAACTCACTCTGTCCTTCCCTCACTAGCGAAAAGCACTTGGAGCAAAAATAAAGGGAGGGAGTTAGATCACAACTCTGGCCTCAAACCCTGGCTCTGCCATTCCATAGCTGTGTCACTTTTGGCAAGTTAGTGGATTTCAGGTAGGGTTTTCACCTACAAAATGGAAAGAGTGCTAGGTGCTGGTGGCTAACATCTGTAATCCTAGCTACTCAGGAGGCTGAGGTCTGAGAATTATGGTTCAAAGCCAGCCCAGGAAGGAAAAACAATGAGATTCGTATCTCCTATTATCCAGTAAAATGCTAGAAGTGGAGCTGTGGTTCAAGCTTTGAGCACAAAAGCTCAAGGATAGTGCCCAATCCCTAAATTCAAGCCCCAGGACTCACACACACACACACACACACACACACACACACAATATTTTCAGCCTACTAATGTTGGGTTATTGAGTGTGAAAACACTTTGTAAGTGAAAATGAACAGACCCAGATGGAGTCACAGGGGGAGCTCTCCTTCCTGCAGTGGGATAGGCTTCATTTCCAATCACCACCGGTCTTTCCTTCCCTGTGTAGTTTATGGCCCAATTGTAGACCCACAATAGCCTCATCTGGGATTGAATGAAATGGAAGAAATACTAGGTTTTTGCAGCCAAGCCTCAGGAAGTTGTTAGAGGGGCGGCAGCAGATTGTCTGAATACCAATTTAATTTGGTCAGCACCATAGAGGAGAACCCTAAGAACTGTCACTATCAAGCAGACTTGGAAAGGAACCCCAGCTTGAACATTTACTCCATGGTATTTCATCATTCCTCTGTGCCTCAGTTGTTAAACAGGGACAAGGAGGCTTGGGGGGGGGTGTAGTTCAGTGGGACAGAGTTTGCCTTACGCATGCTAAGCCCTGGCTTCCACCCCCTGCAATGCAAACAAACAAACAATGGTGGCTCAAGCCACTAATCCTAGCTACTCCGGAGGCTAAGATCTAGAGGATCAAGGTTCAGAGCCAGCCCAGGCCAAAAAAAAATGGTATGTGAGATTCCATTTCTAGTTGATCAATAAAAAGCCAGGTGGGAAGCATGGCTCAAACAGTAAAACACCAGCCCTAAGCCAATAAGCCAAGTGAACACAGGCCTTGAGTACAGCAAAGTAAATAAAATAACCTACTAATTATCTGAACTTCTATGTAGATTTGAGGCAGGATAGATTAGGGAAAATGAGGCATGGTAAACAGCTGCCAGGAATTCAAAAACACTTAAGCTTGAAGCAAATGCAGGAGATATTCATCCATCTACTTCCCTTAAGATTAAGGGATCAAAGTCATTTCAGGGGAAAATGAGGCAGAATAAATTAGTATTCAGGAACATAGTATTCAGAAATATAGAAGCACTGGATTGGGGGGGAGGGGGGAGGCTGGGAAAGGATGTGAAGGGTAAACCAAAGGAGGAGGCTGCAATGCTTGGTAAGAAATGTACGCATTATCCTGCCCATGTAATTGTAACCCCTCTGTACAGTATGTTCACAAATAAAAAATAAATAAATAAATTTAAAAAAAAAGAAATATAGAAGCACTATCTGCTTCTAAGAGAGACAACAGGATACATTCCTTTCCCCAATTAAAGGGTAGAGCCAAAACATAAACAACCAGAATGGTAAACAAGAGCTAGGAACTTAGAATGTGTAACAATAGCAAGAGTAATTGAGAGCAAAGATGAGCACCTATTTTTGCATAACTTTAAGTCAGTCCCCTTGTCTTTATCATATGCATAGCCCTGATGTCAGAGAGCTGTCTCCCTCCTTTCGAGAGCACCCACACTCTATTAGGGTGTTTCTGCCTTTCTACTTGTCTGTCTGCTTTTTCTATTTGTGTGTGTTCCTGCTTGCTTTCTTCTCAATAAACCTCTGCCAAATTTTCTTAACCTTATGTCTTGTCTGAAATTCTTATTCTGTGATAGAAGTCAAGGATCCTAAATGAAGAGTCCCTACTTTTACAGGGAAACTTCACAAACCCTCACCTGAATCTGGTGACGGATGAAATACAAAAGTACTAGTTACAGGCTTGTCAGTAGGAAATGCCCCTTTACCCATCACCTCCCACTTGCACTGCATTTTTCCTGGCTCTGTACAATGGAGGCTGCTCAGTTGTAATGCTCACTAGTTAAAGCATCTTTATCCTGGAAGCAGTGACAATGTCCCTCCTACCCCCAGTTGTTCCAACTCCCTAGACTTAGTCTATACCTCTTCACCTCAGTCAGAATTTACAGATGTCCCTTTTTTGCACATCGCCTGCCTAGTAGAGCACAGCAGCAACACTGGTGAACTCTGGTCCTATAGTCTAGCTCACAGTTCCCCACCCTGAACATGGGAGCAACAGGCCTGCTTTGCAGTGAAAGGAATGGTTGGCATCTTAAGGGTCAATAATCTGTCTCTTTCATCCCACTCTTCTTGGGACTAGCCAGGAGGGCCTTCTTTGTATCCACCCCCTGGTATGTTCCTCTGGGATTCGAGGCCAGGGATGAGAGGACACAGTGGTCAGTCCGGAACTGGTGCTGTCAGAGAACAGCTGGTCCAACTCTTGTAGTAAACATGGAGTTCCTGAGGGCCCGGAGAGAAGAAAGCAACTCAGGGTCCTGCACACAGACTTGGCTTAGTATGCAAGCATCCTTCCCACTCTAGAAGGCCTAAGAGTTCTGGTCAGTGGAAAGCATTCCCGAGAAACCCCTTAAGTTCTCAGACGTGGAGGGGGGAAGGGGTAATTTGGTGTCCTCATGTAACTCAAGTTTAAGTACTAGTAAGAAAAGTTGCCAACCCACAAGTTCTTAAACAGGGCTGGCAGCAGAATATCCTGTACAATTAGGGACACACACACTCACATATAAGTTATGGAAAGGGCAGAGAGCCAGGTCTCTCTTTTCCACCCCCAACTTCCCCTACAACAATGGCTTGGAAATCAGGCTGTTGTCTGGAGCCCTAGAGTTAAAAAAAATGTCAACTCAGGTCAAGAGCCCAATTGGAAGGCCCAGATCAGCTGTATCCTATAGACTTTTTAAACTTCAGGGAGAGAAGATTACAACCTCTGTCATCAAAAGACAGGGGCCTTCTCTTGAAGTCTTGAGGGATTCAATAGGATATGACTGTCCTGTGAGGCTAGTCATACTCAGACATCTACCTTCCCTTCTCACCTTCTTCCTAGCTCTTTTCTGCACCAAGCCTGTGATGTTTGCTTTGTGTTCCAGTTTAACTGAGGAGGCTGACCCACTTATTGCCCCCCCCCCCAATGCCTGATGCTATCACCCATACCTTACTGGGCTTTATTTTGACTTGCTGTGCAAGGGCATATTACTTGCCCTTTCTGGGTCATAATCGTATAAGCATGAAAAACATTAGATGGACTAGATCAGTAGCCAGGAAAAAAGCTCAGGTAGGCCAAAAGAAAGAAGCGAAGGCAAAGCCAGGAAGTTCCAGGTTTCTGTGCCTCTCCCTCTTTGCATTTACCAGAGCTATGCTGGTCACATCTGATTTATGTAGTAGAGTTTTAAGTAGGATTCAATTTGGTGGCAGTGGAGAGAATCTATGTCTAGGGAAGTTTTTAAAAGCCAGTGGAATGCCAGGTGCCAGTGACTCATATCTGTAATCCTAGTTACTACGGAGACTGAGATCTGAGGATCCTGGTTCAAAGGCTGCTTGGGCAGGAAAATCTGTGATATTTAATCTTTAATTAGTTACCAAAAAGCCAGAAGTAAAGCTATGGCTCAAGTGGCAGAGCACCAGCCTTGAATGGAAAATGAAAAGGACTGTACTCAGGCCCTGAGTTCAAACCCCTTTACACACAAAAAAGTCAATGGACTTGATGGGTTTTGTGTGTGAGTGTGTATGTGTGTGTGGGGGGGGGTTCAAAGCCAGCCTGAGCAGTCAATTCCATGTGAGTTTTATCTCCAATTAATCACCAAAATCTGGAAGTGGAGTTGTGGATCAAGTAATAGCTAAGGGACAGCACCCAGACCTTGGGTTCAAACCCTAGGACTCAGAGAGAGGGGGAAGGAGAGGGGGGGGAGAGGGGGAGAGGGAAAGGGAGAGGGAAAGGGAGAAGGAGAGGGAGAGAGACAATATTGGGGCTTGAACTCAAACCACCTTGAACCACTTCCTGTTTTCTGGTAGTTAATTTGAGATAAGAGTCTCACAGACTTTCTTGCCCAGGCTGGCTCTGAACCACAATTCTCAAATCGCAGCCTCTTGAGTAGCTAGGATTATATGTACGAGCCACCAGTGGCAGCTTTCTTATTTTCTTTTGTTGCTTGTTTTCATTTTGTTTTTGAGACAGTGTCTCACTTATGTAGCTCAGGATTGTGGCCTAGTTCTCTTCACTCTCCTGCCTTAGCTTCCTGAGTCCTGGAATTAGAGCTGTGTGACATCACATGGGACTTTAGACATGTTCTTCTTGTACCTGGGCTTCAGTTACCTGCTCAGTGGTCATTACATGACATACTATGAGTAAAATGCCTGGAACAGCGTGTAACAATGATAGTAACAATACCAGCGAGCATTTTTTTAGTACTAACAATATTTCAAGTACTGTTCAAAGGCTATGCCTGAGGTCAGTTTATTTGATCCTTTCAAAAGTTCTCAGAAAACACTGTGATGATCTTTTTTTGCATCCTGGTATTGGAGCTTGAAATCATAGCCTTACACTCTTGCTTACCTTTTTTGTTCAAGTCTGATGCACTACCACTTGATCCACATTACCACTTCCGGCTTGTTTTTGCTCATTAGTTGGAGATAAGAGTCTCACAGAGTGTCCTGTACAGACTGGCTTTGAACCACATTCTTCAGATCTCAGCCTCAATTATATTCATTTTACAAAGACACTGTGGCACTCACTAAGAAGTTTCATAGCTGGTCCAAGATCACACAGGCAGTTTGGGCTATCTAAGGGGCCTGTTCTGGCAGCCAAGCCAGGATATTCAGTGCCCTTAGATCTCTGAGCCCATAGTCCTGGCCAATTCTCCAAATAGGCAGTCTGAAAGTGCTGAGTGCTATGAATGTAGGGGCTGGCTCCTGAGCTCAGAGTGAGAACCAGGATGCACATCTGCTGGAAAATTTGAAGGTGGCTTGGTGCTGCCTAGGAGCTACGACTCTATGGCTTTACTCCCTGTCAGCTCTTCCTCATTCTGTTACTTCAAACCTCTATTCTCCAGGCTGAGTCTCCCTTCTTCCCCTTGTATCCCTTTTCTGCCTCCCCACACCCTATCTTTCTCTTCCTCTCTCTTTCCTCTCCTGGCTCAGCAAGGCTCATAATAACTTGCTAAACCACAACCATTGTATTTTTTCTATTTTCACTTTCTAGGGCGATTTTACAGCTGGTCCCAACTTCTTCTGATTGATCTTCCCTCCTCTCTGGCAGGCCACATTCTTCTTTCCTTGGGCCCCACCTCCCTCCCCCAGGCTACTTTCCTCCTCCACCAAAGTCTCCTTGTGGAGACTTGCCCCTTTCTTCCCTTACAGTACTTTCAGAGCTACTCACCCTCTGGGCAAGTCCTTTTCCTTTTCTGGATCTCAGTTTCCCCATATGTTAACAGTTAAAGTGATGGAGGTTGAACTAAACCATATCTGAGGAGCATTTTAGTTCTAATTATAACCACATTTTCTTCCCTCCCCTTTGGTGCTAATATTGGAGCTTGAACTCAGGGCCTTGAGCTCTTTCTCAGCTTTCTAACTGAAGGCAAGCACTCTACCACTTAAGGCACACCTCCACTTTCATGTTTTTGCTGGTTAATTGGAGTCTCACAAACTTTTCTGCCTGGACTGGCTTCAAACTGTGATCCTCAGATCTCAACCTCCTGAGTAGCCAGGATTGATGGTGGCATGAAGCACCAGCACCCAGCTAAGAACAGTTGGAAAGTTGCATCTTCTTGGACACAACTATATTTCCTTGAAATATATGTGCATTGGGGTCGGGGGGGGAGTGGTAAGGAAATGTGAAAATATTCATTGGAGCCAGAATCCGAGGAACTAAGAGCAAAGGGAGGTAGAAAGTCAAAACAAGACTTGCAGAATTTTCAAAATAACACAAATACAGGGGACAAGGATAGGCCAGTGCCCACATGGTGGAAGAATAGCATTTTTGAAAGCCAAGTAACTTTAGAAAAACGGTCCTCTCAGCTACATTTGGCCTCAAAGAAAGATATAGAAGCTATGTATTCAGAGTCAGGAAAAACATGGAGCATCACTAGATGTGCACTGGGACCCTGGGACCCTGGGATTCAATTCTAGATCTTCTCACCACCACCTGCCCATTCCACACAGGTCACCACAACTTGAGGCATTAAGGAGAGAATCCTGGATTGGACAAGGTTTCTGTTTCAAAGATGTTTACACTCACCTTGCAGAGACAATACAGGGATAAATAGGGTGCCCCTAAATAAATATGAAGCTTTCATCCCAATTGACCTTTACATCACTGTAAGATAACAGTATAGGAAGTGTTGTTCTATTACAAATTAAAGGAACAGAACTCACTCAAGATGATCTCATGAAGAATGGAAGCCCTGAATAGTTCAGAGCCTAGAGTCACTGCTCTGTCCAAATCCTCACACTCTTGAATTTGTAATTGCTTTATTTGTTTGGTTTCTGGAAAACCAAATGAATAAACACACACACACACACAAACACACACACACACACACACACACACACACACACACCCCAACAACTTATAACAGTAGTTAACTCTGAAAAGTTGAAAGGAGGGATTAGAGGACCTTGGCTCTCTGCTATCCAGATACATAGGCTGAAATTGTGATTCAGAGCATGTATTTTATTTTTAATCCATATGTGAAAGGAAATAGCTCAAACACAAGGCCAGAACATGATCCATGCTAGAAAACAGATATGCTGGGGATTTGAAAGAGGGAAGGGTAATATATGAGCTAGACTTTGAAGAATGGCAAAGGCCTCAATAGACTGAGATGTGGGGGATAGATTTCCAGAATCCCAGAGCCTTTAAAAGCCAGCCATTTCCACTCAACAGCTGCTGCTGACTTCTGAGACAACAGGTTCACCTAGAAGGAATTCTTTCTGAACAGTTAGATCCATATAGTGGGGAAGATTTCCTGTTTTCTTTCTTTTCCTCATTTTTATATTGTGAAGTACCTGGGCCAGAGCCCAGAACTTGGGAAACACCTGCTTTTACCCAAATGTCCCTCACCTGGACTGTGATCTTGGTTTCTTCTGGGTATATAAGTCCAGCCATTTCAGCCAGATGTGAACAAAAAGCCCCATAGGGATCAACAGAAAGTCCAGGCATGTCCTTCCTCAAAATACTTGTCACCATTTTCAAACAGGGTCAGGATGTCCAGTCAAAAGAATTTGATGATCACACTGACCACATTTTTGGAAAATTAAAACCAAAGTTCTCTTCAACGAAGGGTCAAATAGGAAAAGAAAAAAAACTAAGAGCTGGAAAGGTTTTCTTTTTATGTATTTATTTGTTTGTTTGTTTTTGCTGGTATTGCAGCTTGAACTCAGGGCCTCATGCTGTTAGCTACTTTGCTCAAGGCTGGCTTGCTACCCCTTGAGCCACAACTCCACATCTGGCTTTTTGGTAATTAATTGGAGATAAGAGTTTCACAGACTTTCCTGCCCAGGAAGGCTTTGAACAGCAATCCTCAGATCTCAGCCTCTTGAGTATGTAGGATTACAGGCATCAAGCTACCGGTGCTGGGCTATGGCTTTCATTTTAATGGCCAGAAAATTGGGGCCCACAGATTAGAAAAGACATATCCAAGGTCACAGACTCTGCTAATAACCATGTCTTGCATACCCTGCCTGGTAATACGTAAGCCCCAGTGACAAATGATCCTTGCTCTGAACTGGCAGACATGAGAAAGAAAACACATCTGGTCTTTGAAAACCTGAAATGTACAAAGTCCATTTGATCCTTCCATTACTCTACCCAAAGTTCGCCTCTGCCCTGCTCACTGTCTCCCTGCAGTGGGGGTGGGGTTCAGGAGTCACGATTTGACATCTGCCCTCTCCATCCCAGAGGCCCCAGGGCTTGCTCATTCCTCAGGCTTCAACTCCTGTTTTCTTAATCTCAAGTTAGATTTCTGGTCAAGAGAAACACTCTTCTCTTTCCCCTACCATGCTGCCTGGGCTGGTCATCAGTGGTAATTTTATTAATTAGTAACTGTCATTTTTATATTGGCTAGGAGCTTAAAAAGTATTCTACTCTCATGAACACACCTAGTTATAACAACTCAGGATGTGAATACTTGGACTACTATTTTAAAATTGAGAGATACACTGGGTTTGGTGGTTCATACCTGTAACTGACTACTCAGGAGTTGAGGCGGGAGGATGGTGGGTTTGAGGCCAACCTGGGCTACACAGTGATCCCATTTCAGAAAGGGAAGGAAGGAGGAAAGAAAGAAAGGAAGGAAGGAAGGGGGAGGGAGGAAGAAAGGAAGGAATGAAGAGAGGGAAGGAGAGAGGGAGGGAGGGAAGGAGAAAGGAAGGAAGGAAGGAAGGAAGGAAGGAAGGAAGGAAGGAAGGAAGGGAGGAAGGAAGGGAGGGAGGGAAGGAGGGAGGTAGGGAGAAAGGAAGGAAGGAAGGAAGGAAGGGAGGAAGGAAGGGAGGGAGGGAAGGAGGGAGGGAGGGAGGAAGGGAGGGAAGGAAAAAGGCTAGCTCTGGAAAAACAACTGAGGCTCAGAGCAGTGATCATACAATGAACAAGTGAGAGTCTCTGATTTCCTTAGAAACTGTGTGTGTGCCCACGTGTGCACATGTGCTGGTTTGGGGGCTTGAACTCAGGGCCTGGGCACTGTCCCTTAGCTTTTTCACTCAAGGCTAGTGGTCTACCACAACTCTACTTCTGGCTTTTTGGTGGTTAATTGGGGATATGAGTCTCACGGACTTTCCTGGCTTTGAACTGTGATCCTCAGATCTCAGCTTCCTGAGTACCTGGGATTATAGTTAGGAGCCAATGGCACCTGCCTGCATTTGTCCTTTTAACAGTAGTAGCAGAGAACCAATATGACACTCACCTCCTAGTGACAGAGATATGAAAAGGCAAAGCCAGGCAACCTCCAATCAGCTCATTAAGGGTGATAAGTAGTTATCCCAGGAAATATCTGGGGAGTAGCAAAATACTTTTCCTGCTTCTACTGGGTTTCTGAAAACAAGAAGCTTGTACTTTGTAAAGCTTGATTGTTTCCCACTATTTTTATGTTTCATAATGAATTTATGTCTATTTTTATTCTCAGTTTTAAAGGAAGGTTCTGAATGTGAGCCTACTTTGGTAATTTTCAGTACAAAAAAGAAGGTTTGGACTGTTTTTTGGGGCCATAGGTTAAAGAGAACAGGACATCTGGGGAGGAGGCAGATGTGCTGATAATAGCAGTTAGATCAAAGTGTGACAGTTTCAAGTGGCTGCTGGGGTGGAGAGAAGGGCTGAGAGTTCTGAGATAAATGGCTCTTCCCTCCCTAAAAGTCTCTTTTTGGTCTTTTTCTCTTTCCAAACCTTGAAGGGCTTTGTGTTTTGTTTTTAATGAGAGAGGTTGTTCCCTTCCCCTGTGGAATGTGTTCCTTGAAATATCCTGCTCCAGGGACAAAGGTTGGAAGTCTCTGTCCTCAGGAGCCTTACTTCCCATGTTTTTATTTTTCTTCTTAAAATGCTAACCAGATCACCTCTTCCTGTTTCTGGGTTTAGGATGTGAAAGGTCACACAGCAGCGACCTCTAGCAAACAGGTCATTGGGGGCCTCAAAAAGTTGCACCTTGGTTGTCCTGCCATGAGGTGACAGCTGCGTCAATGGAATTCAGTCCAATAGAAAGAAGCAGAGGTTGAGAACTAATGTGCAGTCTGACTTTTCACTTTTGATCTCTGCCTCATGTATTCTCCCTTGCCTTCACTCTTTCCCCAGACAGAACTTTTTACAAGGTAGGACACTAATATTCAGCCTTTGATTGCTTCCTACCTGTCAGGTGGACGTTGTGGGAAGTAGGGGGCCATCCAGACAATGAGAGATGACATTAAGAGCCAGGGCTAGGGGCTGGGAAGGTGGCTCATTAGTAGAGCGCTTGCCTTGCATGCATGAGGCCCTGGGTTCGATTCCTCAGCACCACATAAGCAGGAAAAAAAGCTGGAAGTGGTGCTGTGGCTCAAGTGGTAGAGTGCTAGCCTTGAGCTGAAGAGCTGAGGGACAGCGTTCAGGCCCAGAGTTCAGGCCCACGACCGGACCCCCCCCCAAAAAAAGAAAAGAGCCAGGGCTATTCACTACTGGAGAAGGATAGACTGGGGAAGGGACATGATAGATGAGTTGGGACTTAGGTTCTAATTCCATTGTGTTACCCAATCTTCAGTCAGGGCATTGGCCTGTGTCAACTCTAAGGTCTCTTTTACCTCAGACATTGGGAAATTCTAAATGTCAGCAGTCAATAGGAAAGAAAGACCATTTCACTTTCATGAAATTTCAAGGAGTGAACATAGGATCAAATGTCAAGGGTGGAAGTTGTTATAAGGCTGATTTGGGTTAAATAAAAAGAACTTCACTGGGCATTGTACCACATGCCTGCAATTCCAGTACTTGTGAGAATGAGACAAGAGAATTGGGAGTTTAAGGACGAGCTGGGCTGTAGACAAGGCCTTCAGAGAAAGAAGAGGAGGGGGACCAATTAGCAATTAAATGCTAGACTCAAGGAATGATCACTAACATTTATTTTCAAATGACAGAATCCAGCTTCCAAATGAAATCTTCATAAGACTTCCAGAATATAAAATGAAATTGGTTGAACAAAGGTGGCATGAGTTATCCCTTGCTTTTCATGTCCCTAGAATCTGTGGGAATCTGGAATCTGTGGGAATCGTCGGGCTCTTTAATACTTGGTTTGAAAAGTACTTGTTAATATGTACCCTTCCTGCTTGAGATACAAGGAGCCTCAGAGTTTTAAGGGATGAGTAGATATGTGTGTGTTTTTAATGAATCTGCACCACTGGCTACAACTATGGGGCCTTCAAGGCCCTGTCTTGAGACATTTGATCATCTGGAGGCAGTAGAACTGTGTATCAATCTGTAATCGCTAGTTCAGAGCTCAACTGATACGGAAGAAATTTTGCTGAGAGGAATAATTCACCAGTCCAACTACCAGAAATTCTTTTGCTATGCCATCAAAAATAAAGACAGTCCCTTGCAGATCTATTGTTGTTGTAAAGTCTTGTGCTCACTTTTGGGAATACAAGGGTCAATCGGATGTAGCAGCTGCTGGACAAGAGTTCATGGTTTATAGAAGACACCAGAAATAAAAGAAGTTAATACAAGACAGTGGGATGTGTTATGATAGTGGACTCAGACAAAATGGAAAGGGAAGGGAGTCCAGAAGATGGCTGAAAAAGCCAAGAAATAGGGCTTGCCAAGGCAGTTCCAGGAGATAGTCCAATATGGAATGTTTTTAAATGTCTAGGGAATAATGAGTTTTCCCCTCAGGCTCAGTAAAGATTGTTTAAGGTATGGATAACCTTGAATGCCAATGTAAAGAAATTGGACTTGGGGCTGAGAAGGTGGCTCAGTGGTAGAGCGCTTGTCTTGCATGCCTGAGGCCCTGGGTTCGATTCCTCAGCACCACATAAGCAGAAAAAAAAAGCCGGAAGTGGTGGTATGGCTCAAGTGGTAGCGCGCCAGCCTTAAGCTGAAGAGTTAAGGGACAGCGCCGAGGCCCAGAATTCAGACCCCATGACAGGACCCAAAAACAAACAAAAACAAAACCAAGAAATTGGACTTGGACCCAATGTAGGGAACAATGAAAGATTTTTGATCATGCTAAGTTACTCTTTGTATATGTGTATGTGTGTATGTGTATGGGTGTGCATGTGTACGTGTCAGTACTACGGTGTAAATTTAGGACCTTGTGCACTTGGTTGGCTTTTTTACTCCAGACTGATGCTCTACCACTTGAGCTACACCTCCACTTCTGGCTTATTGCTGATTAATTGGAGGTAAGAGCCGCTTGGATTTGTCTGCCTGGGCTGACCTCGAATCTCAATCCCCAGATCCCAGACTCCAGACTAGTAAGGAGTACAGATATAAGCCAATGTCTGGCTTAAATTTCTTTTTAACAACTTGTGGATGGGGATGAGAGCAAAAACTGGGAGAAAGGAACGGGGTGACAGTGTCCAAAAAGAAATGTGCTAGTAACCAGACATGTAACTGTAACCCCTCTGTACATTAGGTTTATAGTAACAACTTTAAAAAAGAAAGAACTCTAGAGCTGGGAATGTGGCTTAGGGGTAGAGTGCTTGCCTAGCATGCATGGAGCCTTGTGTTTGATTCCTCAGTACCACATAAACAGAAAAAGCCAGAAGTGGTGTTGTGGCCCAAATGGTAGAGTGCTAGCCTTGAGCAAAAGAAGCTCAGGGACAGTGCCCAGGCCCTGAGTTCAAACCCCAGGATTGGCCAAAAAAAAAAAAAAGGAACTCTGGCAGCAGTATGGAACATGAAATGAGAGAGAAAGCATGGTGACAAGGAGACCAGTTATGGAGCAGTGGCAGCCATCCATGAAAGAGCTGCTAAGGGCCTAGATGAAGGACTATGAGAATGTAGGTAACAAAGAAGGATCAGATTTAGGAAGCATTGCAGTATATGAGTTGGTGGCTGAATGACAGCAAGTAAGAAAGATGGAGCAGTGAGTCTGGTGACTGTCATAATTCCTACTTAAAGTGACTGTGGGCATGGTGGTGATTAACCAAGAAAGGGCATCCTGGAGGACAAGGTTTAGGGAGACTGATGATGAATTACAATCTACAGTGTTAGGTTTGAAAGATCCACAGGGCCTTCTGATTTAAGCATCCAATAGCATCTCTTATGCCCTTAGTTTCGGCATTCTATTTGGAATTTTCACCCCATCTCCATCCTCTAATCTTCTAGATTGGTTGTCTGTGTAAATGGTCAACTAGACTGCCTCAGTATATCTGTCTGGATGCATCTATAAGCCTGGGCCTGAGTAGATTGTGCACTCCTGAAAACAGGAACTGGGAACTTGTGCTTCCCATCCCCTTTGGCCCCAAAGGAAGCCCTTAAGCTCTTCCATAGACCTGGAAAGCCTTCTCCCATCCCAAAGAACATCTTGAAATTGCCCTTTCCACTGACCCCTCCTTTCAATCTAATTTCTAGTGGGGGCGGAGGGCCAGAGTATCATATGCAGTCAAAATATAGAGGATCTTAGGACCTTGCAGTTCAATTTTCTCATTTTTTTCCCTGACAGCAAAACTTAAGATCTGGGGAGGGGAAGGCAACCAAGTCAAAAGCAGAAGGAATTAATAGCAGAGATGAGAGTAGATGCTAACTCTCTCAACTTCAACTCTCTCTGTTTTTGCTTGGGCTGAATTCACTAAAGATTATGACAGAAAGATTTCCTATCTCAAATGAAAATCAATTCCAGATACCTGCCCCCAACTAAGTCGGTTTTTATATGATTTCAAGTTGCTAGGTAAAATGTCTGTCAAATGTTAGATAAGCCATGCTCGATGAATGTTCTTTGTAACAGAGCAAATATTAAATAATTAACTTTATCAAGAATCAGTTCCAAGAACGATTTGATAATTTTCAAATAAAAGAAGTAGATTAGATGAGCATGAAGATGATTTTCACATGCTTATATTTTAATCTACTGCACTCTTGACAATTACATCTTATATGAATATATTTAAATGAACACATTTGTTTCATTTCAATAGGTCTTCTACTCCTCAAAGCTGAAGGAGAGGCCTAGGGAAGCTGATAGACAGAATCTGACATGGAGCCAAGTCTGCAGCCACACTGGAGCCAGTTAAAATGAGAGTTAGTGCTCTTGTTACAAGTAAACTATTACCCCCCAGGTTGTCTCAGCCACTTCAGCAGGAGCCTGGACAGAATCCTTTAATGGCTCTGGGCAACAAAAGGAGCTTTGTGCCCTGGGAGTTAGGGGCCCCAGAGAGGATTTGATTCAAGGGTGGTAAGAAGGAAGGTCAGTATCTCCTCACTTCTATTGGCTGCTGGGCAAGGGAGCTAATGGCTTCAACAGACCTGTAGGGTCTACAAGCCATAAAGTCATCAAATCTTACAGGTTCTTAAGAGAAGACTATTCATTTTGTAGCTGGGACCCTCTGGGCTAGGGAAGGGACAGGCTCAAGGTAAAGCAGCCAGCAAAGGGCAGAGCCAAAACTGAAAGGGAAACCCGGAGATCTCAGTCAAGTGTTCTCACTTCAGCCTGGTGCCAGTGGCTCACATCTGTAATCCTAGCTACTCAGGAGGCTGAGCTCTAGGATTTCAGTTCAAGGCCAACCCAGGCAAACCCAGATTCTTACCTCCAATGAACCACCAAAAATACCTGAAGTGAAAGTGTGGCTCAAGTAGAGTTCCAGCTTTAAGCAGAAAAACCAAGTGAGAGTGTGAGGCATTGGGTTCAAGTTGCGTTACTGACACCAAAAAAACATCATCCCAATTCATAACTATTACAGTTTAGAATGAAGTTATTTTTAAAAAATGGGATTGATTTAGTTGGGCACTGATGGTTCACACCTGCAATCCCAGCTATTTAGGAGGCTGAGATCTGAAGATTGCAGCCTGGACAGGAAATGTCAATGAGACTAATCTCTAGTTAACCAGACAAAAGCCAAAAGTGGAAGGAAAGTGTGGCTCAATTGGTAAGGCATCAGCCTTGAACAAAACAGCTAAGAGACAATTATTAGTTCGAGTACCAGAACACACACACACACACACACACACACACACACACACACACACACCCCAAATAAATGTGCTTGATTTAAAGCAAAAGAGATTACAGAATGGCACAAGGTAAGTGAGGACCAAAATTCTGAAGTTGCTTTAACACAAAGTGAGATTTGGGAATCACTGTTTTAGTGGCTTCTCAATGACCGAAGCCAGGGCCACATCCCATGAGTGGGGGTCACTGGTACACAATGCTCAGGGATCCCAGGAGCCCTTGAGCATTGAGCTTCTCAGACAAAAGTAGTCCACAACAGAGAAACCTTTGCTTGACTCATCTTAATAGGAAGATGTTACATATGCAAATTATTTGTAACTGTCACCTTTAAGTTCTTGTCTTGACTCTTTTGGTGTCTAAAGAGTCCATATAGTGGGCCCTCTTCTCTGCTACTTCTGCTCTACTCTGGTGATACTTTGGAAGCACAGCATGTGGGGATATACCAGGCTCAGGGTACAAATGGCGACATGGAGGCTCTTACTAAGGGTCATCCCAAGATGAATGGCACAGTTAGGATTGAGTCAAACAAAAGCAGATTTCACTGTCCTGGACTTACCTGCCCCACAATTCTTGCTTTGGGACTGGATCCCCTCTCTCAGCAGGCTGAAACAAACAACCCCAACTCCAGTCCTGTGGCTCACAGCTCACTTCCTTTGGACCTTCTAAACTATGTAAGGCCCAAGAACCTAGTAATACATTTTTGTACCTCTAAAATTTTGGGAAAAAGTAAATTATTACTTATTCCATAAATAAATAAATAGTAAAAACAAATTCAGGGATTCTGTTCATTCCTTTAGTTCAAAACTAATTGTATTCACTCTACCATTTGAGTGTCTGTGTGTGTGTGTGTGTGTGTGTGTGTGTGTGCGCGCACGCGCGCGCGTGCGTGCATGCTTGCCTGTCTGGGGCTTGAATTCAGGTCCTGGGTGCTGGGTGCTGTCTTGAGCTTTTTTGCTTATGGCTAGCACTCTACTACTTGAGCCACACTCTGTTTGCAAACTTGGTGATGAGTCTCACAGACTTTCATTTCTGGGTTGGCTTCAAACTTCAGTCCTCAGATCTCAGCCTCTTGAGTAGCTATGAATACAGGCATGAGTCACCAGCACCTGGATTGATTTGTTTGTCTGAGGCAGGGTCTCACTATGTAGCCCAGGCTGACATTGAATTTGCTACCCTCTTGCCTCAGTCTTCTGAATGCTGAGATTACAGGCATGTCCAACCATTCCCAGCTCAACACTTTGATCTTTTTAATGCCTTTTCTCCCTCCCTCTCTTTTGGTGCCAGCACTGGGTCTTAAACTCAGGGCCTGGGCACTGTCCCTTAATTTTTTCCCCAAGGCTAGTGTTCTACCAAGTGTTCTATTACTTGAGCCACAGCTCCAATTCTGGCTTTTTGCTGGTTAATTGGAGATAAGATGGATTTTCTTGCCTGGCTTTGAACTGTGACACTCAGATCTTAGCCTCCTAAGTACTTAGGATATACAGGTATGAATGACTGGCACCCACCCAGCCTTAATGCCCTATTATCTTATGGTCTATATATGAGTTCCATGATAATAAGCCCAATTATATTGATGTAGACACTGGTCTAGAGAGATAAAGTGATTTGTCTGGACTCACACAGTGAATCTGTAATGAAATTTGGGCTCAAGTCCCAGTGTTCTGATTCCAAGTTCTAACCTTGCCACATTCACATAAATTCCTAATTTCTGCTTGGATCATCCTTGAACCAGACTCAGACAATGTGCTCAAATTTGCCCTTAAATAGCCATGTTCAAACTTGCCTTGAAAGAAGTAGCAAGTAGACAAGTTCCCTCTCAGCTCCATAGGGGATAACGTCTTCTAACTGATCCACCCCTCAAAAAGACATTCCTCTCCCCTCAGGAAGCCACAGGCCACTCAGCTCTGAGATGGCAATTCACCCAGGTTCAGCACTAGCATCCCAGACCGGCACAGACATTCTGACTAGACACCTTGAAAGTGGCAAGTGCAGTCATCTTGGAGTGGGGGTGGAGGGCTCTATTTCAGGACCCAAGGTTTTGCAGCTGGTATGTCTGAAATGGAGAAGTCTGTCTTTTTTCCCCAGTATGGGCAACATGCAGACCTCATGCTCCCAGAGGTCTCTGGTGCAGGGCAGGAACTGTGCTCAGCAAGAAGCCCTGGAATGGCAGCAGAGGAGGGGGGAAGAGGGAGACAGGGTGCTGGACAAGCAGATGTATGCCACATGCTGATCAAAGCAATGTTCCTACTTCAAAATAGGTCCACACTCCTCTGCAGCCATGGCAACAAAAATAAACACCCCCCCAACCCCACTTCTGTTTTTTTTGTTATTGTTGTTTTGGGGGCTTGAACTCAAGGCCTTGCTCTTACTAGGCTGTTTTTTGCTCAAGACTGTGGCTCTACCACTTAAACCACATCTCTACTGCTGACTTTTTGGGTGGTTAGTTGGACATAAGTCTCTCAGATTTGCCTGTCCTGACTGGCTTTGAACCCAGATCCTCTGATCTCAGCCTCCTAGGATTGTAAGTGTGAACCACCTACATTTTGCCTGTTCATTTTTTTTTAGTAGCCAGAACCCAACCATGCAGTTTTTCCTAAAGTGGAAAAGCCCTGGAGAGGTGACAGATCCCCCTCCTTACCCTGCCACCTGTAAGACTGAATTTGAACCAGTTCTAATTATTTTGCCAGGTCTTCCAGAATGAGGCTCTTGCTGGCCCTTAGAACACCTAGATGACACACTGAGACTCTTTCTACCTTATTGGTGCCTCTCTCTCAGTGATCCCCAACACTAGCTGCTACTGAACTGTGCTCATTCTCGTCTTGAGAGGAATCTGATAAAAACTGGACTCAATAGAATGGCTGAGGCTGGGCAGCAGTCTGTAGGATAGCTTCAATGATCCCAGCCTGGCCTAGGCCATGAGTTTTTACTCTGGTAAAAACCTTTTGCTGGCCAGGATCGTTGTTTCTCTTCTTCCTCAAAGCAGCAATCCCTCTCTATATACAGCTGCATCCTCAAGTGTGCTGAGGCTGCTTTCCCTGTCCCACTCACTTGTGCTTATCCAAAGAGAACACCAGAGGGCAGAGCAAACGGGCAGGCAGTCAGGGGTAAAGAGAGCAAAAGGAGAAAATTGGCCTGGTGCTGGTAGCTCATTCTTGTAATTTTAACTACTCCTGAAGCCAGTCTGGAAAGACAAAGCTGAGAGCCCCTTACTTCCAATTAACTGGCAAAAAGCCAGAAGTGGAGCTGTGACTCAAGTGGTAGAGTGCTACCCTTGGGCAGAAAAAGCTACACAAGAATGTGAAGCTCTGAGTTGGAGCTCCAATACCAGCCCCCCAAAAAAAGAGGTGGGGGAGGAATTGTTTAACATAGAGGCCACTATGTCTACTCATTTTCCCAAAAGCTTATATGGGGACTGTCACAGACACTCATCTCCAAATTCCAAGTCTCTTTCCTTTTCCTTCCACTTACCTGGGCCTCCTCACATTGGCAAACAAGGGAAGCCCTTGAGTGTCTGCCTCTTGACAGCTCTGGAGGAAATGCTTCCCCCCCCCCTCCAACTTGCAGGCAAGAGCCCAAACTCCAGGTGAGAACTGAAGGGGCTTCCTCAAGCTGCAAGCCAGGCCGGCATGGAGTGGATGGAGACAAGGCATAGTTCCAGCTTCACCTGTCAGCCTCTGGCTCCATTGCGTAAGGAATTGATCAGCTGCTCCATGAGGACCACCAAGGAGCTTAGTGTCATGATGTGCTTTTGTGAGTCACACTTTGTACACTTACCAGCATTCTTCCTCGATTGCAGCAACGGGGAACACTGCAAAGGAAACAGAAATCAAAGCATTGCAGAGATGCAATGTCAAAACTGAAAGGAGTCTTTCCAATCAGCCAGTTCAGAGCCATGTGCCAGTGGCTCACACCTGCAATCCTATTTACTCAGACAAAGATCTGAGGATTGTAGTTCAAAACCAGCTCTGGGCAGACAAATCCCTAAGACTCTTATCTCCAATTACTCAACAAAAAGCCCAACGTGGGAGTGTGGCTCAAGTGCTAGAGCATCAACTTTGCATGAAAAATCTAAGGGATAGTACCCAGGCCTTGAGTTCAAGGCCCAGTATTGATATCCAAAAGAGTCAGTCAGTTCAATCCACCCATTTTACACAAAGACACATTGAAGCCCATGGAAAAGGAAAAGGAAAAAAGGAGAATTCCAGACTCCTGACTGTCCACATTATAAGACTTGTTCATTCCCTACTGGTTAATTTCTATGGCTCATTTTACTTTTACAGAGTGGAGAGTGGCCCCAAGTTAGGAGACTTGAGGATAATCTGCACAGTTCACAGTACAGTTTTTGGAACTGGCAGTGAACCAATAAAAGTTTAGAAGCAAGCCAGATGCTAGTGGTTCAGGTCTGTAATCGTAGCTATTCTAGAGGTTGAGCTATAAGGATCATTATACAAAGCCAGCTGGGGCAGGAAAATCTATGAGACTCATCTCCAATTAACCACCAGAAAACCAGAAGTGGAGCTGGAGTGCAGAGTGGTAAAGACCTAGTCTTGAGTGAAAAAGCCCAGGCCCTGAGTTCAAGCTTGACAACCTACAAAAAAAAATGCAAAGCAAGATGTGTTTGTGAAAATGGCAGTACTTAGAATTGGAAAGCTAAAGGTTGGGAATGTCTTTGTTTACTTATACTCTGCGTGTGTGTGTGTGTGTGTGTGTGTGTGTGTGTGTGTGTGTGTGGTGAGAGAGAGACACAGAGAGACAGAAACAGAGACAGAGACAGACAGACAGAGACAGAGAAAGAGAGAGAGAAGCTAGGACTTGAACTCAGGGCATTGCTCTCTTGTTTGACTTCTTCATTCAAGCCAGCCTACCACCTTAGCTACACCTCCATTTTTGGCTTTTTGGTGGATAATTGGAGATAAACCTTTCACAGACTTTCCTGCTGGGACTGGTTTTGAACCATCATCCTCAGATCTCAGCCTCCTGAGTACCTAGGACTATAAGCATGAGCCACTAGCACCCAGCTTCCTCTAGCTACTGAATATGTGACAACAGACATCATCTAGAACCTCTTGAGTCCACCGGAGCACTCTGCTAGATGTTTAGGATTTAACAGTGATCTAGGTAGGTAAGTCTACATAGACCTGAAGTCCTGGTAGGAAGAACAATCAAGTAAACAAAGAGGGTGGGAATGGGGCTTAGTGGTAGAGTGCTTACCTAGCATGCATGAAGCCCTGGGTTGGAATCCTAGTACCACATAAACAGAAAAGGACTTAAGTGGCCCTTTGTCTCAAGTGGTAAAGTGGTAGCCTTGAGCTAAAGAATCTCAGGGACAATACCCAGGCCCTGAGTTCAAGTTCAAAAAGTAAACAAAGAAATAAGAAAACTTCAGGTACAACAAGAACTAAGAAGGAAATTTCAAACACCAGGGTGATATAGAGTGAGTGGGTGGAATGAATAGGAAGGTAGCCACAGAGGTTTCTGCAAGAGGCTGAACTTTGAGCAGGGATATAAGCCATAAAAAGGAGTCAGCAACATGAAAATCTGGACCCAGAACATTCCAGGTCGAACTTGGAGAGAGAGAGGGAGGAAAAGGGAGAAAGAGAAGGAAAGGGAAAGGGAAAGAGAGAAGAGAGATCTGTAGACTTTTGAAAGCTGGAATGAGAATTTGGCTTTGATTACAATCCCAGCAGGAAGCCATTGGTGGGTGGAGAATAGAATGATAAGATGCAATTCCCACTTTTAAAAGATCACTGACTAGATTAGGGCATGGGTTGCAGAGCTAAAATGGAAGCACAGACATCAGAAACTCAGGCTAACAATGTCAGAGGCTTGGGCTAAAATGGTAATGATAGAGACATCAGGTCAATAGATAAGAAGGAAAGAAAAGAAAGGAAGGGTGCTTCTTGGAGATAGATGGATCTTCTTGCCTATTCTTCTGCCTTTACACAGCCAGCCCCTACATGAACACAAATTATCAGCAAAGGAATTGTTTGAGATGTGTCTAATCGCTTATCATTAGCACAATGGCTGCCACACCAGCTGAAAGAACTTGACCACAATGATGTCTCATTCTAAAGAGATTTGTCTCAGCCTTCAATCATTTGAAAATGACTAAAGGTCAGGTCCATCCTTGAAGACAACAGTCATCCATAGAACACCAAAGGGAGAGAAGGCATGCTCCCCTTAGTGTTCATTGATGAGATCTTTGAGGGATATTAATATAAGAGAGAAAGTTCAAGAATGAGTGATGGAAGGGCTGACACTGATCAAGATGCATTGTATTTATAAACTGGAATGTTGAATTGAAACCCCTTTAACTACTTAAAGATTATAATAATTTTAAAAGAAAGTTCTAAAATAAGAGAAGCTTGAGCAGAGAGGGACAGATATGGAAATCCTATGCAAAGCTATGAAATGGAAGTATGATTAAGCAAGTGAATAGAATTCACACAAGTAGACAAAAGAAAAGAAAAAAGACAAAGAGAAAATTAGGAAATAAACGAATGGTTGGAACAGAACACTACTTTGCATTTCTGCTCTGATTATATTCAAGTCCCCTCCTCTCCTATCACACCAATCCAATTCATCACGGACATGACAGAATTAGGATTCACTAAAAAGACATAATTAGAGCAGGGTGCTGGTGGTTCATGCTTGTAATCCTAGCTACTCAGGAGGCTGAGATCTAAGGATCGTGGTTTGAAGCCAGCCAAGGCAGGAAAGACCATGAGACTCTTAATCTCCAATTAACCACTTGAAAACTGGAAGTGGAGTTGTGGCTAAAAGTGGTAGGGCACTAGCCTTGTGCAAAAAGCTCAGAGACAGTGCCCAGGCTCTGAGATCAAGCCTCATGACCAGAAAAAAGGTAATTAGAGCCTAGTCCAGGTGGTTCATGCCTTTAACCTATATGTCTATCTACTAAAGAGGCTGAGATCTGAGGCTCTTTCTTCAAAGCCAGACAGAGCAAGTTAAGTCTGTGAGACTCTTATCTCCAATTAACTACCAAAAAAGCCAGAAGTGGAGATGTGGCTCAAGGGGTAGAGTACCAGCCTTGAGCACAAAAAACTAAGCCCGGCTCAGGGATAGTGTCCTGCCCCTGAGTTCAACCTCCAGGACTAGCACACACAATCCTCCTCCTTCTCCCCCCCTTCTCCTTTTCCTCCTCCTCCTCATAGGTCTTAGATTAACACAGGATTTATAGATTATAAATGAGTGGTCACCTTTGACTGTCTCAGCCATACTTGAAGGTTAGGTTTCATTAACCTTTCATAGCACATGAGAAGAATGAGGCCCAAAGAAATGAAGTGACATACCCAGGGCCATCTAGCTGATAAATGTTAAGATTCTCTACACATGAGGCCTTCAGGGCACCTGATTTTATTGAACCATATTGTTTCCTTTTTGAGTTGCAGTGTAATTTGAATTGGACAAGAACAAAGAGTCTTCTCTATGTGTGTGTTTGCGCATGTGCTCCTACTAGGGGGGCTTGAACTCAAGGCCTGGGCACTGTCCCTGAGCTTTTTCACTCAAGCCTGGCACTCTACCACTTGAGTCACAGCTCTATGTCCAGCTTTTTGGTGGTTAATTAGAGATAAGGCTCTCACAGACTTGCATGTTCAGGATAACTTTGACCTTTGATCCTCAGGTCTCAGCCTCCTGAATAGCTAGGATTATAGGTGTGAGCTGCCAGTGCCCAGTCCTCTCTACTTTTAATCTTGATCCTGGTGTTCTTTTGGTCATTGAAAGCATTTTGTCTCCTGACTACAGAATATAAGCCTCTCCAACTGGGAATGTTCTGAACCCAGGATCTACAAATGCTGCAGCTACAAAGACAGTCACTATGGATAAAGGCCAAGTAGTGACAATCTTCCCATGCAGTGAATGATTCATTCCTATGGTATTTATTCATTTACTCATTCATTCTCTAGGTGCCTCCTCAGGGCTAGGCCCAGTGCTATGTAGCTACTTAGGGATTGAGACAAACCAGACATGCTGCCTGCCTTTGAGGAATTCACAGCTAGGTGAAGAAGTAGTCACAGGCTTGAATCATCCTGATTCCACATAGGTGTTGTTGGAAAGCACAAAGCCCTGTGGACTGAGAAAAGCTGGGAGTTGGGAATCACTGTCATGAGGACTTTTTCATGGAGGAAGTAGCATTTGCAACAGATCTTGAAGGAGGTTAGTAGAAATACATGTCAGGTGGAAGGAAGCGCAGAGAAAAGGGGTTAATGCAGGTGCTTAAAGGAACTTGTGTAGAGTCTGACTAAACAACAGTGTGCCTGGCAGAGGCTGGAACAACAGATGGGGCCCACATCACAGAGAACTGGGTAGGTCATCTTCAGAAGCTTGGAATTGGTGCTGGGCACTGATGGCTCATGCCTGTAATCCTATATGCTCCTGCATAGCTGAGGTCTGAGGACTGCAGCTCAAAGCCAGCCTGGGCAGAAAAATTCGAAAAACCCTTATCTCCATCACCAGCCTTGAATGAAAAAGCTCAGGGACAGTGCCCAGGCTCTGAGTTCAAGTCTCAATATAAGCATAAAGAAAAAGAAAAAAAAAGAAGGAAGGAAGGAAGGAAGCAAGGAAGCAAGGAAGCAAGGAAGGAAGGAAGGAAGAAGGGAGAGATAGGAGTTCGGCTTGCAATCTCATGGGAGGTGAAGTGGCCAGACAGAAAAAGACATATGAGAAGGTTTTGAGAAAACAGGCTGAAAGAATAGGAAATATACTCATTACCTTGCTCATGTAACTGTAACCCCTCTGTACAGTATTTTTACAATAAAAATTTACAAAAAAAGTCAGAGTACAAAGCAGGAAGATGGTCGCTAGATGAGAATGTAAGGAGTACTGACAGAGGCAGTTCAGATAAAAGCTGTAAAGGCTGCACTACAACCCAGGGAATCCTGAGCCCATAGGGGCCTGATCTCTCTGCTTCACCCTTCACTGTTCCAGCAACCTACCCTCTTCACCCCTGGTCAACCCTGTACCATAGACTCAGGCCTAGGGCCACAGTCATGAGAGCAACGTTCTTCACATTCCAGCCTCCCCCAGCCCTCCCAACTGGGCCACACAGAGCCCTTATTCACTGCCTGGCCCTCCTCCCTCCACAGTGGGCTCTTACCGCCCCCAGGCCCAGCCCAGCTTTAGCCAGCACAGACTATTGGCACTGTGGAAAGCAGGCTCTCTTGGCCTCTCTAAAGCTGACTGCTCTGTCTTTTGGGGCCTCTGGGCTGGGAGGTGGGTGCTTTGGGTTTGGCACTCGTGTGTGTGTGTGTGTGTGTGTGTGTGTGTGCGCGTGCGCACGCGCGCGCACACACACACACACACACACACACACACACGCATATTCTAGACACTCAGTAAACTTGCTCTGGGTTAGACCTGAAATAGGAGATTTGTTGGGCGAAGCTACCACTGGACACAAGGGTGGCTAGGGCAAAGGCTGGGTCCTTAGAGGAGCTTATCATCTGGCATAGGTATAGGAAAGATGGTATTTGGTGGGGCTGCTTTGAGCTTGTCAATAAGTCTTTTAGCTAGTGGCTAAGTGAAGCCTTTTTTTGGTCACTTGTGGGGTTTAAACTCAGGGCCTGGGCTCTCTTCCTGAGCTTTTTGGCTGAAGGCTCGTGCTCTACCACTTTGAGCCACAGGTCCACTCCAGGTTTTGGGTGGTTACTGGAGATAAAAATTTCACAGGTTTTCCTGCCTGGGCTGGCTTTGAACCGTGATCCTCAAATTTTAGCCTCCTGAGTAGCTAGGATTACAGGTGTAAGACACCAGACCCTGTCTTTGGAACTTTTTTTAAAAAAATGCAGATGCTTCAGCTTGAACTCATGTCTTATGGTCTTACTTGCCTTTTTCATTTGTGGCTGACACTGTACCACTTGAGCCATGCTTCTACTTCTAGTTTTTTGTTTTGTTTTGTCGATCGTGGGGCCTGAACTCTGGGCCTGCGCACTGTCCCTCAGCTCTTCAGCTCAAGGCTAGCACTCTACCACTTGAGCTACAGCGCCACTTCCAGCTTTTTCTGCTTATGTGGTGCTGAAGAATTGAACCCAGGGCCTCATGCATGCAAGGCAAGCACTCTACCACTGAACCACCTTCCCAGCCCTACATCTAGTTTTTTTGTTAGTTAATTGGAGCTAAGAGTCAAATGAACTTTCCTGCCCAGGTCATGATCCCCAGACCTCAGCCTCTGGAGTAGCTGGCATTATATGTGTGAGCCATAGTACACAGTGAACATTTTTAACATCCTGCCACTTTAAAACCCCAAACCAATGGCCTAGGAACACGTGTTTACACTGAAGGAGTAATATCTGCTGGCTGTAGGGTATTGTATTCCTGGGTGATGCGACAAAAGGCAGAGCAGAACAGATTTGAAAAGGTCTGACTGACTCAACCAGCCCCATGTACCTTTGGCTTGTTTTTCACTGAGTTGAAGATTTGTTGTCTATTGTGATAGCAGAATCACTACCAATTCTTCCCCTTCCAGTAGAAGGAAAAGAGTGAGGGACAATCCCAGATGGGAATGAACAGTGGAAAAAGTCATTTTTAGGAGACTCTTAAGGAACTCTGTCTTGGAGGAATCCTCAGAGAGGCCGGTGTCACCTCTGTCTCCACACTGAGGATGCCAGCTGTTCCACAGTAGCATGAAGTATTGGGTCTCTCAGAAGGACCAAGTCTCCATTCTACCAGGATGAGTGTGGGCTCATATCTCATTACCACCCCATGAAAACACACTCTACCTGTTGCTTCAGATGTCAGATGCTGATTGTTTCATAAATCACGCCACCTCCCACACATGCACACATATACATGTGTGCATGTGTGTGTGTGTGTGTGTGTCAGAGAGAGAGAGAGAGAGAGAGAGAGAAATTTATACTGCCTTGGGCTCTTCTCCAAGCGTTTTTCCTACCAGTCCTGGCATGGCTTTCTTCTCTCCCCTTCCTATCCCCTTACCTGGCCCAGGACTGCTTCAGGAATGGATTCTTGCTCTTAGGTCCCCTTTCCCTTCAGTCTCCTCCAACCTATCACTCTACTGTCCCCACCACCACAGAGCTGAGCTAGAGCAAAGAATATGTCAACTGCTACAACCCCCAGGGGTTCCCTGGATAATCTCAGGAATGTCATATTCTAAAGACTTGACTTTCCCACCAGTCAACAGGGACCTTCTTCCTGTCTGGAGCAGAGTCTTTCCAGAAGCGAGGCCTTACAGGGGGTGCCTGCAGGAAAGAGCGAGAGGGGAAAGAATGCTGATTCCTGTGTTTGCTGGAGCCTCTTTTCTAGACTCTGAACTTGTCTGACTAGGGATGGGAGTAGAGGTGGGAGCATGAAGAATTAAGGGAGTTCTAGGCTTTCTTCAGCCTCAAGAAGAAGGGAATTATAGATACACTTTTAAAAAAAATTGTAAAGAAGCAAATTGAGAGCCTAAGCCATGAGCCTAGGACTACCTAGAGTAATTGATCTTCACATTTGACTTGTATTTAGTGAGCACCTACTATATAATCTACAAATATACTATCAGGGATGAACTAGAACATATTCTTCCCATGTTGTAGATATGAACACAGAGACAGTCTCAGAGAGAAGAGGAGGCAGAAGCTAGTTGACAGCTAGTGTCCTGTGTTCAACTACTCCATGATGTTGCCAGCCATATTCTGTCCCCCAGATCCTAGAAGATGGCCCAATCCAAACCAAAGAAAAGAACAGAGAAGGTGGATCCTCACTTATTTCTGGGGCCTTGTTCCCCATTCCTAAGTGCAGCATTTCTTTCCCGGTACACTTGGGCAGGCCCAGCCCTACCCATGGATCTGGACTCCAAGGTCCCTAGGCAACTGCCTAGTGGTTAGTCACTGGGATGGAAGATGAAGGAGCTCCCCTCCCCCACCTCTCTGTGAAAATTCTGACCCCAAATCCCAGCACAGGTCATCTGAACTGCTGCTCCTTGTTATTGTTACTGGGGGCTTAAAAATTCAGGCCAGACCCTGTCTCCCAGAGCTTCCCAGGACTCCAGATGTTCTCAAACCCTAGGGGCTGCTGGGAGGATCAGCTTGGGCTCCCTTCCTCCCTCCCCAGAGACCTGGAGTGGAAATCATTGACATTTTGGAAGCAGGAACTGTTTTTCAATGGGCTTTGAACTCCAGAGACCTATATGTGAAATATAATGAAGATATCAGAGCTGGAAGGACTCCCAAACTCCTGATCTTAGCATGGGTAAAGAAACTGAGGCCCAGATCATATAATCATAGTGACTTTGGAACTGGATTACCTGGGTTAGAAATTCCAAAGTCAGGCTGGATGTCGGTGGCTCAGACCTGTGAGCTACTCAGAAGGCTGAGATCTGAGGATCATGGTACAAAGTCTGCCTGCCCAGGAAAGTGCATGAGACTCCAATTAATCAACAAAAAACTGAAAGTGGAGTTGTGGCTCAAGTAAGAGAGTGCTAGCTTTAAGCAAAACAAAACAAAACAAAATCAGGGATAGCACCCAGGGACTGAGTTCAAGCCCCAGGACTGCTGGCACCAATAGATAGATAGCTATATAGAGAGATAGACAGATAGCTAGATAGAGAGATAGACAGACAGAAGGACAGACAGACAGACAGACCGATAGATAGATAGATACCAAAGATAACTGCTTTAATAGCTGTGTGACAGTGGTGACATTTCCAGATCTTTGTGTGTTTCAGTCAAATGAAGATGATAAAAATAATAATGCTTACTTTAGAGCTTTATTGCAATGGTAAGGCAAATTAATTTGTGTAAAGTGCTTGGAATGGGGTGCACCTTTAGAGAACATGCCTTGAAAGTGGTAGCTAGGGTTGGGAAGTGGCTTGGTGGTAGAGTGCTTACCTAGCATGCATGAAGCCCTAGGTTCAATTTCTCAGTACCACATAAACAGAAAAAGTGGAAGTGGCTCTGTGGGTTAAGTGGTAGAGTGCTAGCCTTGAGCAATAGAAGCTCAGGGACAGTGCCCAGGCCCTGAGTTCAAGCCCCAGGACTGTAAAAAATAAAAAGGTGTAGCTAGTTGTACTCTTCGGGAAATGGAGCCCAGCATTGCCCACGCATAGCTTTCCCTACGTCCTTCCTTGTCCACCACCACACTAACAGATGTATCCTTGCCTTGCATGACCCCCGCCCCCCCGAGCTGTTCCCAACTACCTTTCAACACCAAAGAAAGTGAAGGCAAAGGAAAAGTCAGAACTTGGCTTCTTATTCGCTATGTGACCTTGCCCTAGCCATCCCTGTCTCTCCCACCTTCCAGAACAAATATTGTCCAGTTTCAGATGACTCTTGAACAAATAGCACTACTCGTGCTGAAAGAAGGGTCAGGGGCTGGGAAGGTGGCTCAGTGGTAGAGCGCTTGCCTTGCATGCCTGAGGCCCTGGGTTCGATTCCTCAGCACCACATAAGCAAAAAGACAAAAAAGCCGGAAGTGGTGCTGTGGCTCAAGTGGTAGAACGCTAGCCTTGAGCTGAAGAGCTGAGGGACAGCGCCCAGGCCCAGAGTTCAGGCCCCACGACCAGACCAAAAAAAAAAATTAAAAAAAAAAAAAGAAAGAAGGGTCAGCACGAGGGACTGGCACAAGGGTTAGAGGCTTCAGGTCAGTCAAATTCAGGAGTAGGAGAACCATCCCTACTCTTAGGCTGGGCCCAAGATTGTTCCAAGCTTGGCGGTGTCAGGAATTATCTAGACTACAGTGTGATTGCCCCTTTCCCTTGAAGACTAGGCAGGATAGCCAAGCACAGTTAGCAGAGAGAGACGGTACTAACTGGTTGAACAGTTTCCAATACTAAGCTTTTCTGGCTTGAATCAATAAAAAAAACAAACAGTGCACTGGATGTAGGAATATGAATATCTTGTTTTATGTATATTATGAGGCATGAGGTTAAGGGTCTGCAGCTACTGTGTTCACAGTAAAGCTCCTCAGAGTCTACCACAGTGCCTGCCCAGAATAATAAGGCCTGAATCTGTAATATATATGTGTGTATGTATGTATGTATGTATTAGCTGGGATTGAGCACTGGTGACTCAGATCTAGCTACTCAGGAGGCTGAGATCTGAGGATCCTCAGACAGTTCAAAGCCAACATGGGCAGGAAACTCAACAAGACTCTGATCTCTAATTAACCACCAAAAAGCTAGAAGTGGGGCTATGGCTCAAATGGTAGAGTGCCAGCCTTGAGCAAAAAAAGCTCAGGGATAGTGCTCAAGCTCTGAATTTAAGCCCCAGGAGTAGAAAAATAAAAACAAATAAAAATCACCTGTTTGAATGAAGGAATGAATTCCTTAAGGGAAGACCCAGCCCAAGGAAACATCCCATTTTATTTAACATAACAACCAAAAGGGTTTAACATTTATTCTTTTTTTTTTTTTTTGGGTCCGGTCATGGGGTCTGAACTCTGGGCCTGGGAGCTGTCCCTCAGCTCTTCAGCTCAAGGCTAGAGCTCTACCACTTGAGCCACAGCACCACTTCTGGCTTTTTTCTTTTTGCTTATGTAGTGCTGAGGAATCGAACCCAGGGCCTCAGTCATGCAAGGCAAGCGCTTCTACCACTGAGCCAACTTCCCAGCCCTAACATTTATTCTTATTTCATTTGACTCTTGTTCTTTTTCTCTCTCTCTCTGTGCTAGTATTGGGGCTTGAAATCAAGGCCTTGCTCATGAGCTTGGCCTTTTCTGCTCAAGGCTGGCACTCTACCACTTGAGTCATACTTCTACTTCCAGTTTTCTGCTGGTTAATTGGAGAAAAATGTCTCTTCAATTTGTCATCTGTCCAGGCTGGCTTTGCAACATGATCCTTAGAGCTCAGTCTCCTGAATAGCTAAGATTACAGGTGTGAGCCACCAGTGCCCAAGTTTATTTGACTCTTGTAAAGTAGACATTATAATTAAAGTAGTTGATTCTTATTGTTCACTACTTCTCTAAGAGCTTTAGAAGTAGCAACTCCAAGGCTTAAGCCTTAAAATAACACTGTAAGGGGATTAATATTATTGGTACCTATGTTTCTATTTTGTAATAATGGGTTTGAATTTAGGACCTTTTACTTGGTAAGCAGGAACTCTATCATTTGAGCCATATCAACAACTCCTTTATTTCTATTTTCTGGAGCAAGAAACTGAGGCTAAGAGTGGTGAAGCAAATTTCAGAAGGTCACACAGCTAGCAAGTTGTGACTCAGACCAACTATGTATACATAGTATAGATAACCTGGTTTTTGACAGCATCAAGAACACTCAGGTGGAACTTCCCACGCTAATTTTTAATACATATTTTTATTGTAAAGATACTGTACAGAGTGGTTATGTTTACATGAGTAATGAGTACATATCCTATCAAGCATTGCTACCCCCTCCTTTGTTTTTCCCCTACCATCCCTTTCCTCCCCACCTCCCTAACTCCTCCCCTCCCACAGAAGTTTTCAACACAGTGTCTTATATATCTCATTGGTACAATGGGTCAACCTGTATCCTTGTTTCAGCATTTTGTTATTTCCCATCCCCTCCCCAAATTAGAAAAACAAGATGCAGAGCACTGAAATCAAATACAGTGAAAACAGGGGTTATACCATGGGGTAAGAACATACAAAAGAAGCAAAAAAATCACATAGTACATTATAAGTACATTAAAAGCCACAGCAACAAAGACAAAACCTCTTGAGTCCCTATCTTGGGGTTCATTTAATTTACCATCATCTTATATGGTCATATGTACATAGCTTTTGACCTTTTCTGCCTTTCTGGTAAGATTATCTTAGACATATACTAGTTTTGCAAATAAGGGAAACCATGGGACCTATGTTTCTTTTGGTCTGGCTTACTTCACTTAATATAATTTTTCTCAAGTCTTTTCATTTCCTAAAAATGGGATGGTATCATTATTTCTGATGGAATTCCATTATATGTATGTATGTATATATATATATATATATATATATATATCACATTTCTTGAGGGGCATCTGGGTTGGTTACATACCTTAGCTATGGTGAATAATGTTTTGATAATCACAGTTGTGCTGGTAGCTTTAGTATGGTCTTGTTTGTGATTGGGTAAATGTCCCAAAGTGGGATTGCTGGGTCATAGGGGAGCTCTATGTGGAGTCTTTTGAGGAACCTCCATACTGCTTTCCAAAGTCGCACACTAATTTTGAAGTGTCAGTCTTGGGTGGAGTTCAGTGGCAAAGCAAGGTCCTGGATTTCAAGTGTAACACTTGCTAAAACATTTTCAGTCTGTCATTCTACCCCTCACTCTTCATGTCACCATTCAAAGCCAACCTTTTCTCTCTTCAGAATGGTATCCATGTGCCAGGCTCTTGTGTATGAAGTTTTCCTAGTAATTCTGTTAAAGAAAAGTGACTGGCACAAGTCCACTTAGCTACATTGTAGTGCAGGTGATATGCCACAGCTCAGGCATCCAGGGACTTTTCTTCTATACCTGGCTACACTTCCCTATGAACTCTTCCCAAAGGCCTTCCTTCAGAGATCCCCCAGAAACTACCCCATATATCTCTTGAATTCTGTCTGTGCCAATCATATCCTCCTAATCTGTTGTCTTGTCCTAGTCAATGGGCCCCTGCCTAACAGATGTTAGTTAGCCAAGTAGTGTGGGTTGTTCACACCTATCAGGTGCCACTCTCCACCATATAGCTGACAGAGTGGTTGATTGGTCTGTGGAGCTCTGCAGAGCACCTCGGGGGCAGAGCCACACCTTCATTGACATAGGGCCTATCTCCGCCCCTGCTCAGTAGCTTTTCTAGAACCTGACACCCTTGCTTCAGATTGATTGCTATCTGAGGAAGTGATGAACTCCATGTCACCATAGGTATGCCATTGTAAAGTAGGATTCCTACATGGAATGTGGAGATGGAATCTAGAAGTTTCTGAAGGCCCTTTGCAACTCTATGACTCCATAGACCTTAGTGTATACTCTTCAGTTCTCTACACACCCCTGTGCCTCCTACAACCAACATACATTATATGGAGAGCTTAGTGGTAAAGCACATTCCTGAGGCCCTGGCTTCTATCCACAACACCAAGATGCTGATTTCATGACATACACTGCAGGTAGTTTGGTCTGGCTTGGGTGATGCAAGAATAAAGGAATGGAAAAGTAGAGTTGTCTTGGAGACTGAGAGTGGGACTGTCGAATCTCCTAGTCATTGTCACACTTATGCCCACATCTGGGTATATGGAGAAGCTTAGAGCTGGCCTGGAGGTAGAGAGGGCTCGGGTGATAGCAAGCATATTCATGGAGGACCCTTAATCATCCCAGTGCATGCATGTATGTGGGTGTACCAGCCTTCAAGGGAGCAGCTCACCTCATGTGAACAGGTAGGTATGTGGACAGCCAGGTCTAAGAACAGCCACATGGAACCCCCATTGGTACTTAGAGAACAGTATTCACAGGAGAGGATACATGGAGCTGGGTATACTCACAGTTGCCCTTGTGTACCCATTCACTCTTGTATATGACCTAAGGATATGAGTGTTATGAATTGGGGAAAAGCATAAGTGAGAGCACAAGTGGATGCCTAATCTCTTCCCAGTTTACAAGGAACTTTTCTGTTCCTGACTTGTTTCAACAATCAGAGAGCCTTATGGGTAGGTGAGTCTAGGTTGCTTTCATGGGCGACTATGTGCATGTGTGAGTGGCACATGTATAGATGGCCTCCAATTCCCTGTTGTTGTTAGATTATACCAGAGATAAATCAGGTTTAGATCTTCCCACAGGACAAATGAGGACTTTACAATATATCATATAGACAGACCTTATTCCAATCTGGCTGTGTGTCTTGTGACATAGGGTACAACTTCCCTATGAGTAGTATGGAGGAAGGGATAGATGACCCCAAAGGGCCTTTCCATCTCTGTGTATTGTGATTGTCTACCTATGGTGTAAGAAGAGACAAATGGAGAGAGATAGTCCTTCCAAATTTACCCAGTGGTCATGACTAAGTGAGATCTCCACCTTCCAAGCCAGTGCTCCTTCTAGGATTGATATGCTCACCTGAAACAGTCTGGTCCTGGCCTTCTATGTGGAGAACACCATGCTAGGTGCTGGAAGAGAATAAAAGCTCAGAATCAAAGATGTGTGTGTGTGTGTGTGTGTGTGTGTGTGTGTGTGTTACAAAGAGAGGAGAAAGAAAGAATGACTCTTGCCAGTCATACACATGATTGATCGGGCAGAGAGACCATGCTACCTTCCTGGTCCCTGCTGGCTCCCAGGGAAGACAAATCACACAAATGTATGGAGCTATTTATATACCCAAATGTCTTATCCCTTGGCTGCCCCTAACCCTAGAGAAGCTCAAAGCAATCCTGAACCCTGTCCTGGCCCTTTGCCACCTTCCCAGTATCCTTGACTACTAGGCTTGTCATCTTTCTGCCCCCATATGGGTCACTTTTATTCCTAGATGTAGGCAGGGTCAAAGTAGATGAGTCGTGGCAAAGGACCTGAATATGAACTAAAGCTTGTTTTTCTCCAGTCATGGTACTGAGCAGCCACCCCAGGGCATGTAAAAGGTACCACCTGGCTGAGTTCTCAGTTCCTGAGTGGCAGGCCATGTCCAATGCCTTCTGCAGGCCATAGGTGAGGTTCAGAGAGATCTACTTAAAGGCACAAGGCTATGAAGTGTGCATGAGGGTAAGGGCAAGACCAAACCCCCAAAAGTTTGTCTGCTTCCTTCTTTCTCAAGCCTCTCCAGCTTATAGAGAAGCCCATGGGGGTAGGGGAGCAGCTTGCTTTCCTCATCTAGACCACAAGAAGATGCAATGATATCTGAGAAAATCTTTTCAAGTAGAACAGCCTCTCTAGGCCACATCCCTTTGCCCTCTGGCTGATTGCTTCTCAGGCAGCTTTGATCAGACAGGAGAGGTGGATCTAAGCAGTCTCTGCTTTTTGCTGGGCTAACTAGCCCAGAGTGTCTGCCTTTCTGACTGAGAGCTCAAAGAAGCAACATTTGAAAAGGGGGCATATGGCCCAAGTGAAAGCTGAGTACAGTAGCTTACTCTTAATTCCAACTACCCTGGAAGGTAGAGATTGGGAGGAGCAAGGGTCAAGGCCAGCTGACCAAAAAGTTGGTGAGACTCATATCTTTACTAAGCTAGGCTTGGTGGAGCATATCTGTTATTCCAGCTTCTTAGGAGGCTATAAAAAATAGGATCACCATCTGAGGCTGGCCCCAGGAAAAAGGGTAAGACCAACCAGACCAAAACAAAAAAAGAAGAGCTATGGGCTTGGCACAAATGGTAGAGTACCTTCTTAGCAAGTATGAGGCCATGAGGTCAATCTCTAGTAGTTGTGTGCTTGTGAATTTACATGCTTGCATGTGTATGCTACCTGTGTATGTAGGTACGTCTATGTGCACCTGTGTCCCTGTGGGCATGTGGGTGGGCACACTTGAAGGGCATGTCTATGTATGACTGCATATGTGTGTGTATATGTGTGGCCAATTGTGCACAAATACATGTGTATATGTGTATGTGCATGCAAATATCTTGGGTCTGGGATGAAGAATTTTATTTATGTTTTTTTTTTTTTTGCTGGTTCTGGGGCTGGGCACAATCCTGAGCTCATTATGTGCAAGGCTAGTGCTCTACCATTTGAGCCACAGCTCCACCTCTGACTTTTTCTGAGTGGTTTATTGGAGATAATAGTCTCATGAACTTTCCTGCCTGGGCTGGCTTTGAATTGCGATCCTCAGATCTCAGCCTCCTAAATAGCTAGGATTACAGGTGTCTGGCAAGAGATAGAGATTATTCAACTTTTCTGTGGGAAGTTTTGCAGTCAAAGGGTTCTGAGAGGGTCACATGGGTCAGGCAGTGTTTGCAGGGCAACTGAGAAGTTGACTAAGATGTGTAAAGGGATATAACTTCTTGTCAAGCACCTAGAATAGTTATCCAAGGGAATTGGTAGGGGATCATTCAATCATTAGACTTTAGAGGCACTTTCCATGCCCTTTGTTGCCAGTGCTGATGGCTCACACCTGTAATCCTAGCTACTCAGGAGGCTGATATTTTGAGGATTAAGATTCAAAGCCAGCCGGAATAGGAAAATCCTTGAGACTCTTATCTCCAACTAACCAATAAAAAGTTGCAAGTGGAATTATGGCACAAGTGGTAGAACACCAGCCTTGATTGAAAAAGTTAAGAGACAGTATCCAGGCTATGAGTTCAAGTCTCAGTACTCACACATACACACAAAGAATTCTCTTTGTCTTCCGCATTCCATCTATCTCTTTCTCATCCTCCCACAGCACCTCACTGGCACTTCTAAACTTCCACTTGGCTCTTTCTATACTGTTCTGCCTGTGGCTGCTGGAGTGTTTATTCTAAAAGCCCCCATTTAATTATAGCCCTAATTCTTGAAATCAGCTTCTTTAAAACAATAGCCTCGGGACTGGGAAGGTGGCTCAGTGGTAGAGCTCTTGCCTTGCATGCATGAAGCCCTGGGTTCGATTCCTCAGCACCACATAAGCAAAAAGCAAAAAGCCGGAAGTGGCGCTGTGGCTCAAGTGGTAGAGCGCTAGCCTTGAGCTAAAGAGCTGAGGGACAGCGCCCAGGCCCAGAGTTCAGGCCCCATGAACGGACCCAAAAAAAAAACAATAGCCTCCAGACATTAGGCCTTCATGGATAAGGAAAAAAAAAATAGATAAATGCGGGAACAGTCAGCATATCACAAACTTTTTTTTCTGCTGAGAAAACACACATTTAAACACTTTTCTCTATGATAAATAGAACAATGAAACCTGTGAAATTGTTCTTGGAAGAAGGGAGAGGCAGAAGGGAGAGTGATAAGGGGCAAGACTGGAATATAGTGTAAATATGTGTGGAAATGAACAATGAAACCCACCCCTTTCCTGTATAGCTAATGTTAGCTAATAAAAAAAAATCACTCCTAGTTTGTAAAAGAAAAGTCATTTGGGCCAGGTACCTGTGGCTCATACTTGTAATTATAGTTATTGGGGAGACTGGGATCTGAGGATCATTGTTCAAAGCCAGCCCAAGCAAGAAAGTCCATGACCCTCTTATCTCTAACTAACCAGCAAAAAGCCAGAATTGAAGCTGTGGCTCAAGTGGTAGAACACCAGCCTTGAGTGAAAATGCCAAGCAAGAATGCAAGGCTCAGATTCAAGCTTCAGTATCAACATAAAAGAAATGAAAAGAGAAGAATCATTTGAACTGTCACCCCCACAGGAAGGACGCAATAATCTCCAATTAAGTTGAATTCATTTAGCTTCATGAAAAGTATATAGCATTAGCCCTTCTCCTCTTCCATTCCACCACAGATGATAGAAACTCTCATTACAGACCCCCCACCAAGTGAAGACCGTGAGCTCATGGGGCCATTCCAAAGTCCCTGTTTCTTCCTATCAATCTTTTCCCTGGAGCCACACCCTCATTCAAGCCACTTCACCAAATGAACCCTTCACCCAACCCCCTCACCCCCAACAGCCTACAAACTCTCCATCATGCAGCTCCCTCTGCCAGGCATGCCTGGAATGCCCTGACCTCCCCCCACCAACCACACACTGACAAGTTCTCTCTCTTCTACCCTCAGGCTCAGCTCAAATGTGACCTTCTGTGAAACCTTTCCAAGTGGCCCCAGGTAGAATGGAGTTTCCTTCCTTCCTAAGGCTCTCAGCAATTCTCACATCCTCCAAAAGTTCAGATAGCTGTCTGAAAGTTCTTTTATTAGCTTGGACTTGGGGAGTATGGGCATAAGATATCAAGAAAGACAGGGATACTAGGCACCAGTGACTCACGTCTGTAATCTTAGCTACTCAGGAAGCTGAGATCTGAGGATCACAGTTTGAAGCCAGCCCAAGCAAAAAGTCTGTGAGACTCTTCTGTCCAATTAACCATCAAAAGCCCAGAAGTGGAGCTGTGGTTCAAGTGGAGCGAAAAAGCTAAGGGACAGCATATGGGCTCTAAGTTCAAGCCTCACTTGTGGCACACACACACACACACACACACACACACACACCAAAGAACGGCCAAGACTTAGGAGTCCAGATCCAAGGCCTTGTCAGCCTCTGACCACTCACGGCAGTCTTTCTTCAACTGTCAAAGCAAGAAAACAATGGGTTCTGGTAACATCACCACCATAGTGAATAAACTGAAAATGCCTGAATCTTGGGCCTTGCTGGTGCTGGATGACCATCAGTGCCTCTGTGCTTAAGGGCAGAAGTCATACTATATTTTCTGACTGCCTCACTGTGTATCACAGTGCCTGCATGTAATGAGATCCTCATAAATATCACTTCTTTTAGCCCATCCCCCCCCTTTTTGGACAGGGTCTTTCGACATAGCTCAGGCTAGGCTGGAAATTTTCATCTTCCTCCAGCCCCCAGGTGCTAGGATTATATTTGTGTACCACCATGTCTAGATCTTTTCTTTTCTTTTTTAATGCTGTTGGAGTTTGAACTTAGGGCCTTCTGCTTGCTAGACAGGTGCTGAAGCCATTCCTCTAGCCCAGCTTTTTGCTGGTAATTTTGGCGATGTAGCTAGTCGTTTTGGAGATGGAGTATAGCAAAATTGTCTGCCTGGGCTGGCTTCACAAATTATGATCCTCTAGATCTCAGCCTCCTGAGTATCTGGGATTATAAGCATAAATCATTGACTTCTTACTTTCCTTTTTGAAAACAGAGCCACATCCATTTAAAACAATTTTTTGTCTTTGTATAGCTCCCATGCTACCTATCACAAAGTAGGTTCTTGTTATAATTAATGGGAATTAACAACAACAGTAATGACTGTTATTATTACTTGTGTGGATGCCATAAGCCTGGTATTATGCTGATACTAGACACACCTTATTGGTTGCATTTGCATACATTTAAATATACAAAGTGACACCAGCCCCCATGAGGTTTCTTTAAGTATCATCCTTATTTTAAAGCTAGGGAAGAACAGGGAGGTTCAATATCTTGGAACAAGGTTTAGAAAACAACAGAGTCAAGTTGTTTTTTTTTAAAGAGCTCATTAGGAAAGCAGTAGAAATTCACAGAGCTTATCCTCTGTACAGTATTTTCACAATAAAAAAATTCACAGAGCTGATTAAGTAACAAAGACAAGACTTGAACTCAAGCCTTTGAGGCTATAGGAGTGTTAAGCAGTTTCAGAAGCTGGTCGGTCTGCCCTTTCCCAGCTAGCAAGCAATGCTCATTTCCCCTATAACGGTGAGATGGGCTGCCACTTACCTTTACTTTCTTGAAGCAAGACCAGAAAACGTCCAGTAGAGGCATGGTGGTGTGTTCGGAGCTGGCATGAGCCTCTCCCTCTCTGGGGCCAAGGCTAGAAAGGATGGGGTGGGGGCTCAGCAAGGGCTTTGATGGGAAGAGACCAGCAGCTGGCTGGAGCTCAGCGGCAGCCAGACTGCAGCCGGCTGCCTGAGGGAGGGAAGAAGGGAGAGGCTGACTAAGGAGGAGGGACCAGGAGGCGGGTCATTGATTCAAACTCCGTTAACCAGTTGGCTGGGACTTAACTGTAATGCCAATTGAAATTCCCTGACCATTACAATTCCCTGTCCCGGGAATCTATCCCATCTACTGGCTCTTGAAGCAGTTCTGTCACCTTCATGTTGACACCTCATACCTGCTAGTTTCTCTCTAGGCTGATTAACACCGTAGCTAGCCCTGGAGGCCTCCAGGTACAACCAAGACCACACAAGGGGTCTGTGGCAAGAGTGACAAGGGAAAAGACTCAGGTCATTCACCCTAGGAAGGTCCAGGGATGTTAATGGAACCCCAGTTCCTTTAGCCAGGGTAGGGGTGGGGCATTCTCCTGACCTCTGAAGTCAGAAATTTTTATTCAGTCTGGCACTTCAGGGAGGCTCCTTTGTCCTGGGTCTCAGTTTCTCAACTATACAATGAAGGGAATGGTTAGAGGTCTGTTATATGACAATTATTTGAATGTTAGTTACAGCACAATTTTGTTTTGTTTTGCTTTGCCAGTTCTGGGGCTTGAACAAAGGGCCTGGACACTGTCCCCAAGCTGCTTTTGCTCAACGCTAGCACTCTAGCACTGGAGCCACAATGCTACTTCCAGCTTTTTCTGTTTATATGGTACTGAGGAATTGAACCTCTAGGCAAGCACTCTATCACTAAGCCACATTCCCAGTCTTTGTTTTTTGTCAGTCGTGGGGCTAGAACTCTGGGCCTCAGTGCTGTCCCTGAGCTTTTCAGCTCAAGGCTAGCACTCTACCACTTGAGCCACAGTGACACTTTTTCTGTTTATGTAGTACTGGGGAATCGAATCCAGGGCTTCATGCATACTAGGCAAGCACTCTACCACTGAGCCACATTCCCAGCTCTTTTTTTTTTTTTAACTACTCTAGATGATCACATTACTCATATCTCTTGAGCTATCCCTGGGAGTTTAAAGAAGTCAGTAAGTATACTCCAAATAATCTGACTTCTCAAAGGCCATTTCATCCATTCTTCCATCTAGAGGCAGAGTAGTCCCCTTCCCCTTGCCACTTACACAGACTGGGTATCAATCCTCTTCTGAAGGTCTTTTGAAGATATAAACTTCATCCTTGCTCTGAACCTTGGAATCCTTGGTGCTAAACTCCAACCTTAGTAGATGGCTTACACCTGTAATCTTTTGCTACTCAGAAGGCTAAGATCTGAGGATTGCAGTTCATAGTCAGCGTGGGCAAGAAAGTCACAAGACTCTTATCTCCAACTAACCAGCAAAAAGCAGAATGGGGACTGGGAATGTGGTTTAGTGGTAGAATGCTTGCCTACCATGCATGAAGCCCTGGGTTCAATTCCTAAATAGAAAAAGCCAGAAATGGTGGTGTGGCTCAAGTGGTAGAATGCTTGAGCTCAGGGACAGTGTTCAGGCCCTGCATTCAAGCCCCAGGACTGGCAAAAATAAAGCCAGAACTGGAGCTGTGAGCTCAAATGGTAGAGCACCAACCTTGAGCAAAAAGCTAAAGGACAGCACATAGACCTTGAGTTTAAGCCTCAGTACTGGTACTAAACTAATAAATATAAGTATGTAAGTAAGTAAATAAATAAATATACTCCAACCCTCTGCAGGCCCTAAGTCTATTTACAAGAAGTAGAGTTAGACCTAGCCTTTCTAAAGACTTGTATGGACAAGAAGCCATTGAGAAACAAATATCTCTACATATACATAGTACACACACATACACCCTCCCCAGACCTCAGAAGACTGGTTGCCATAGCTGGTGGCCAGATGGCTCCCAAGAGCCCCCATGGCAAAGGGCCACATTTCGGCCTCTGGAGGCACATGTCATCCTGAGGCTCAAAATAACTTCCTTGCCCTGGCCTCTCTTCTCTTTCAAAGATCAAGTTAGTCAGGCATAGTGCCAAGTCCTAAGACCCTGGAATGTCCTAAGGCTTCTTTGAGCAAGCTTCTGTCTGTCTTTGAGGACTTTCTCCATTAGGAGTTTTGTCCTGGGCTGTTTCTAGAATATCTTTATGGATCCTCACCTCTCCCCACCTCTATTTGTTTACACTTAGTTTGTGGCCCTCAGTTTACCCAGAGGCCTGAGGATAAAGAAGTATGGAACAACTTTGATCAATGGTCCCGAAGCTCCCTGGAGTTCATCCCCCTTACATTTGGTCCCCAAGGAGGAAGTGCACAGATATGGAAATTAAGTGTTTACTAGGAATGCACACCATACAACCCAGCATAAGAAATCAGGGGAGTTCGCTCCCAGAACTGACCCTTTCACACTACTTTAGCCTCCAGGTGGTGAAGCCCATGAAGTCTGGAAGTACACTGTCTAGATTCGAACTTACTTCTCTTGCTCTCTAGGTGTGTGACCTGGGCCTGTTACTACCTTAGTTTCCCTATCTGTTAGATCAGGGGATGTAATAAAAATCCTTAGCTTATTGGGAGGTTTAAACTGAATGAGCTAAAGAAGTTAGCTCAAGTGGTAGGGTGCCAACCATGAGCAAGCAAGGCCCAGAGTCAAGCCTCAGTACCAGCAGATACACACACATACACACACACACACACACACACACACAGCCTAGCAAAATGAAAGTTCTCAGTAAATATTTCTTGTAATTCGTGAAGAAGCAGAGACTTTTGACTGGAAAGATTTAGATTTAAATTCTGGTTCTGAAGGTGAGCACTGGTGGCTCACTTCTATAATCTTAACTACTCAGGAGGCTGAGATCTAAGGATCGTGGATTGAAGCCATTATAGGCCAACAAATCTATGAGATTCTTATCTCAAATTAACCAGCTACAACTAGAGGTATGGCTCAAGTGGGAGAGCACTATCCTTGAGCAAAAAAGCCAAACTAACGTGCAAGACCCTGAGTATAAACTCTAGTATTGACAATAAATTTAAAAAATAAATGCTAGTTCTGTCTTTTTTTGAAATTTTAAAATAGTTATTATAAAGGTGATGTACAGAGGGGTTATAGTTTCATAAGTCAGGTAAAGAGTATATTTCTTTTTGATAATGTCACCCCTTCCCTAGCTCTCTCCAAGTTTTTCCCTCCTATCCCATTTACAACTTGTGTAGTTTATTTTCCGCATAGTGTCTAGTGTGTACCAATGCTGCATTTGTTCACTCTTTGTCCCCCATTTCTGTGCTCCCCTTTTCCTTCCAAAGACAGAAATGAACAAACAAGACAGAAAGAAAAGAAAACAAAAAACAAACATTTTTTCCATTTCCCAGAGTTAATTTTGATAAACATTATTTTATATGATCAGATGCACATTGGCTTTGCACCTTTGTGTTCCTCTCCTAAGAGTATCCTCCTTCATTCAGTGTGTGAATGCCTGTATGATTTATCATGTTATAGTATATTTTAGACCTAGCTTTCACATATGAGAGAAAACAGATGCCATTTGTTTCTCTGAGCCGGACTTACCTCACTTAACATTGTTTGTTCTAGGTCCATACATTTCCCTGAAAATGACATATTATTCTTTCTAATGGTTGTGTAAAACTCCATTCCACATATTTTGGATCCACTTATCTATTGTAGCACATCTGGGCTGTTTCCATAGCTTGGCAACTGTGAATAGTGCAGGAATTAACATGGATATTTGATATCATATATCATGTCTTTATATGATAATATCATGATATTCTGGGTAGATATCCAGAAGTGGCATGGCTGGGTTATTGGGAAGATCTATGTTTAGTTTTTTGAGGAACCTCTAGACTGTTGTCTAGAGTGGTTGTATTAGTATACATTCATATCAGCAATGCAATAGGGTTCCTTTATCCCCACATCCCTGCCAACATTTGTTGTTTAAATTCATGATGTTGGCCAATCTAAGTGGGGTAAGATGGAATCTCAGAGTTTATTTCCTTTATGGCCAGGATGATGAGCATTCCTTCATGTGTTTCTTTGCTATTCTTACCTCTTTTTCTGAGAAATCTCTCCTTGGCTCCTTTGCCCATTTATTGATTGGTTCATTAACTTAGGAAGGGGTTATTTTCTAAAGCTCCTTGTATATTTCTAATTAGGCCTTTGTCAGACATACTGATGATTGGTCATATTTCTGGTTAGCAACTATGTCCTTTTCTGTGCAGAATTTTTTTTTATTTTGATGTAATCTGATTTGTCAAGTCTCTCTTCTATCTACTGTGCCCCTAAGATTATTTTCAAAAAGTTTCCTATGCCTATGAATTCTAGTGTTTCTCCTATTCTCTTGCAGTAATTTCAAATTTCCAGGTCTGACGTTGAGGTCTTTGATCCACTTTGAGTTGATATTTGTTCACAGTGACAAGCTTTTAGTTTTCTGTATATGGACCCAGGTTCCCAACACTAATAGTTGAAGAGGCTGTCTTTTCCCACTTTATATTTTTGGCTCCCTTAACAAGTATCTGATAATTGTAAGCATATGTTTTTATTTCCGAGTCTTCTAGTCTGATTCATTGATCTTCGGGTCTATTTTGCACCAATACCAAGCTGTTTTGTTATTATTATTTTTTGTGTCAGTCGTGGGGCTTGAACTCTGGGCTTGGGCGCTGTCCCTCAGCTCTTCAGCTCAAGGCTAGCACTCTAGCACTTGAGCCACAGTACCACTTCCGGTTTTCTGTGTGGTTTATTGTTGATAAGAGTCTCACGGTCTTTCCTGCCCAGGCTGGCTTGGGCTGGCTTTGAACCGTGATCCTCAGATCTCAGCCTCCTGAGTAGCTAAGATTCCAGGCATGAGCCACTGGCTCCTGGCCTGTTTTTGTTATTATAGCTCTGTAGTACAGCTTGAGGTCTGGGATTGTGACACCACTAGCGTTACTTTTTCTGGACTAGAATTGTATTGACTATTTGAGGTCTTTTGTGGCTCCATATACATTTTTGGATTGTTTTCTCTACCTCAGTAAAGAACTTCATAGGGATTTTGATGAAATTGCATTAAATTTGTAGATTTTTTTTGCTTTATGATCATTTTTACAATATTAATTCTATCTACTAATGAATATGGAAAGTCTTTCCATTTTCTGATATCATCTTTGATTCCTTCAAATTTTTATAGTTTTAACTATAAATGTCCTTTGCTTCTTTGGTTAGGTTTATTCTCGGGTGTTGTATTTTTTTGAGGCTATTACAAATGGAGTTGTTTTCCTGATTTCCTCTCTGCTTGTATGTTATTAGGATATAGGAAGTCTACTGATTTTGTGGATTAATTTTGTGTCCTGCTACTTTCCCAAAGTTATCAATAAGCCCTAGGAGCTTGGGTATGGAGTCTTTGGGGTCCTTTAGATATAAGATCATGTCATCTGCAAATAGGGATAGTTTGACTTCTTAATTCCCTATGTGAATCCCTTTTTTTTTTTTTTTTTTTTTAGGTCCGGTCGTGGGGCCTGACCTCTGGGCCTGAGCTCTGTCCCTCAGCTCTTCAGCTCAAGGTTAGCGCTCTACCACTTGAACCACAGCCCCACTTCCGGCTTTTCTTTTCTGCTTATGTGGTGCTGAGGAATCGAACCCAGGGCCTCATGCATGCAAGGCAAGCGCTCTACCACTGAGCCACCTTCCCAGCCCCTGTGAATCCCTTTTATATCTTTTTCTTGCCTAATTGTTCTGCATAGGAACTCCAGGACTATATCAAAGAGGAGTGGAGATAGTTGACATCCTTGCCTTATTCCTGATTTTAGAAGAAATGGTTTTAGTTTTTCACCATTCATTATGATGCTGACTATTGGTCTGTCATACATAGCTTTTATTATATTAAGGTGTGTTCCTTCTATCCCTAGCTTCTCCAGAACTTTTTTTTGGGGGGGTCCGGTCGTGGGGTCTGAACTCTGGGCCTGGGCGCTGTCCCTCAGCTCTTCAGCTCAAGGCTAGCACTCTACCACTTGAGCCACAGCGCCACTTCCGGCTTTTTTCTTTTTG
>NW_012267358.1:1244480-1316579 GCF_000151885.1 Dipodomys ordii | reverse complement strand
GAGGAATCAAACCCAGGGCCTCGAGCATGCAAGGCAAGTGCTCTACCACTGAGCCACCTTCCCAGCCCATCTCCGGAACTTTTAACGAATGAAAGTTGGATTTTGTCAAAGGCTATTTCTGCAGCTATTGAAGATGATCATTTGGTTCTTGTCCTTGGCTCTGTTTATTGATTTACATATGTTAAAACAGCCTTGCATCTCTGGGGTGAAATCTATTTGATCACAATGTATTATTTACTTGCTGAATTCTGTTGGCTAGTATTTTATTGAAGAGCTTTGCATCTGGATTCTTCAGAGAGATTGGTCTATAGTTCTCTTTTTTCATTGGACCCCTACCTGGTTTGGGGATGAATGTGATGCTGGCTTTGTAAAATGAGCTTAGAATTAATCCTCCTGGTTCTATTTCATGGAAAAGTTTGAGAAGTTCTGATATTAGTTCAATTTTAAAAGTCTTATAGAATTTAGCTATAAATTCATCAGGACCTAGACTTTTCCTTGTTAGAAGACTGTTGATTACTTCCCCAATTTCATTGAGTGCTATGAGCCTATTTAAGTGGTTTATATCTTCTTGGTCTGGTTCTGCCTTTACAAAAGTCACATTCCTTCTCAAAGCCCAACTGTGGCCTCATGGTTACATAAGGGTGCTGCATTTAGGCGTTCTGAGATAACATTCACATGCCCTTTCTCTGCTTGGTTCATAGTAAGCAGTCCATGAATGTTAGCTCCCCTCCTCCCTCTTCCTGTCCAGGATGCTCCTGACCCCTAATTCTGGAAGCACAAGGCAGCATCCATTCAGTATCTTAATCCACATTCTGGTTCCAAGCCAAGTCCAGCTCCTTATTTGCTGTGTAACGTTCCAGGGTTGTTATTAAGAAACAAGGGACACAGAGGCTTGATATGAAGCGAGTCCTCTCCTTCCCTCTGCACCTATGGAGGCTCTGAATTCAGCAGGACCTCCTTTGCATCACACCAAGGCTGGCCTCAATCTGATTGGCCCAGGACACAGGAAGTCCATAGTGTGTAGCAGTCTAGCAAGGGGGCAACCAACCAGGTAGAACTGGGTAGCTATGGACAAATGAGCAGAGTCTGATTTTAACCCTCATCTCACCATCTGTCTTATTTTTCCCAGCCATGAACTGGAACTGTCCGTGAAGGGGTGTCTTGTCTCAGACCTGCATTGCTAGACTACAAGGAATGTAGCCAGGTAAAAGAGAAGAAAGGCCTGGCTTCTCTCCTCTGATCTTTGGGTGTGGCTGTGGCTGTGACTCAAGCAGACACAATCTATGCTTGTGACACTGAGCAGATCACATCTTCGAACAGTAGGGGATATAGAGAGTTGTATAGAATTTGACAGGGAATCATAGATGTACTAGAATGTGATTACATTATACTCCTCAAAGGATTCCAAAGAGTTTTTATTTATGTGGCTTATATTAATTACTACTTATCATTTTAGAAATTAAGACAGACAATGAAAGAATATTGGTTGATATTTAAAACATGCCTAAATGGGCTGGGAAGGTGGCTCAGTGGTAGAGCGCTTGCCTTGCATGCCTGAGGCCCTGGGTTCAATTCCTCAGCACCACATAAGCAAAAAGAAAAAAGATGGAAGTGGCGCTGTGGCTCAAGTGGTAGAGTGCCAGCCTTCAGCTGAAGAGCTGAGGGACAGCGCCCAGGCCCAGAGGTCAGGCCCCACGACTGGACCCAAAAAACAAATAAATAAATAAAAATAAAACATGCCTAAATGTTTAAAATACTAACAAAATAACATCTTAAAGCATAGTTTTATATATTTTTATAAAAATTGCAATATTTTCCAAAACAAAAATAAATCTGGAGAGAAGGGGGACATCATCTTACATTTTGGGGTCTCAAATGTCTGGCTTAATGGAAGACAGTTGCATTTTCTTTCTTGTTTCTGCATGCACTCAGCTGTGACTGTGGTTTGGGTAGGAGGATATAAAGGTAGTCTTGCCTCCTGCAGATATATAGTTTGGCAAAAAAGACTTCATTGGCCCTTAGAAAAGTTTCTCAGCGAACCCCAGGGACCACACATTGAAAGTCTCCGAATTAGAAGTCCCTAAGTTACTGGGACCAAGTGGCTTACACCTGTAATTCTAGCTACTTTGGAGGCCAAAATCCAGAGGATCACAAATTGAGGCCAGTCCAGGTAGAAAAGGCCATGAGATACAACCATGTCCAAATAACCATCCAAAAGCCAGGCTAGAGGCATGGCTCAAGTGGTAGAGCAGTAGCCATTCAAGGCCCTGAGTTCAAACCACCACAGTACCAGCAAAAACAAAGAAGAAAACCCAAAAGCTCCTAAATTGATCACACTAGCAGTCTTCCGGAGCCCCCAGCCCGAAACCCCTTTGTTCAAAAAGGGAAATCAAGACACAAATAGGGTCAGAAATTGCCCAATTTTGTACAAGTCAATGGCAGGCCAAGGCTTGAATTCAGGTCTCTTGCTTACTAGGAAACTTTCTTTCCCATTGCTTTTCAATGAAATACAGCTCTTGGGCTCTAAAGGAGGCAACTGTAGTATGGTGACATTTGCCTTGTCTGGATAATAAAACACTTGGACACTAGCACCAGGTCTGTCACTGATGCAGAAGTGATTACATATGAGAATAGCATACCTTGTTGCAGTAGAGAATGATCTGTCTTGTCTCCTTTCATTCAGTTCTGTTCATGGTTCCAGATTTTATTAGTGCATATTAAGTGTACAAAGTGGGAGTTTCATTGTACTGTTTCCATCATGTTTAATATCCTCTGATCACATTCACACCTTCTTTTTCTCTTTCTTACCCCTTCCCCCATGCCTATTTATTTATGCTCATTTTAGGGAGTGACATGGGTCTACTGAACCCCTGACTATTGCACGTACTGGGGAGGAGGGTAATACTGAGGATTTAGAACAGGGAACTTGGACAGAACTCAGCATTTGTATATCCTTGGTCTCTGAGTATTTACCAGTGTTTCAATGAATGCATTCCATTGTAGTGAAGGGAGTGAGCAGAACCCAATGGAAATAAAGTTTCCTAGCATTCCACAGGAAGGCAGGGACTTCTGAAAGGCACAGGTCTGGATTTCTATTTCCAATCATTACTGTTGAAGAGAAGCTCAGAAGAGCTCCTAGGAAACAAACATTTATGTAATAATCTCCAAATAGCAATTTGCTCCCCTGGATAGGAATATGGTCTTGCACACAGCTTCTCAAGGGCAGGAACCTTCTCCACTGTTTCACAATGCACACATATTTTTTAATGCAAAGCCATTCAACCTGACATGTAGCACTTCCTGCCAATAGGTTGCAGGTTCTTATATCCAGGCCTCCTACTTTCAATCAACTATTTTCCCATTAATTCATTCAGTAGACTTTACTGAGCACTACTCTGTGCTTTGTTGAAAGGTTAAAGATGGTGCTGGTAGCCTTTAACCATGACAAACATTTATTGGACACTGTATGTATACCCTTTCTGTTCTAAGTACTCTCAAAGCTTTACTTCATTTAATTTTCATAGCAACTCTATATGGAAACTATTCTTACAATTCATACCTTACAGGTGAGAAAACTTGAATCTCAGAACAGTGGAGAATTTTACCCAAGTTCACATAGATGGGGTTCAAGTAAAAACCATCTAACATATTCCCTGCTTTTACATTTTATCCTCTGCTTAGGTATATGATCTCTATCCTGGCACAGGACTAGCTCACACTCCACAGGAAACTTAAGCCAGGTAGACATAGAACTCTGATCCAAAACAGAGCAAGTGCTGGTGGAAAGGGAGACTGAGGAAGTGTTTTCTTGGAAGCTACATGAAGGTTCAGGGATGAGGCAGCTAAGGGAAGAGTTAGTGATCTGGTTGAAAGGTGGACAGGACATGAAGAAACGATGGTGAATATTCTAGACATCTCAGCCTCCTGAGTAGCCAGACACGAGCCATTGGTGGTCATATCTATTTTTAAAATACTACTATCTAGGACCCTCACAGATATCCTGAATGAGAATTTTAAGGGGTGGAGTCTGATTTTGATTTCAAGTGTCTGTTAGGGCCACTGGAGTTCAGCTATTTTTTTGTGTGACAAATCTAATTGATTATGAGAGAAGTAGACTATACTTTTATACCACTAAATCCTTAAGACTCTCTATCCCAAGTTTTCTCTTCAGCAAGGAACTCCTCTTCCATCCCTTTCCAAGCTTCAGAAGTTCATCATGTTGAAAGTGCCCACTGTGGAGAGTTCAGGCAGGTGGAAAAAGCTAATCATTTCCTTGCTGCAACATATGTCTTGTCTTCACAGAAATTTCTTCCCTCTTAAGATGGGAGATGAAGATGGAAATGGCATGGAACTTGGGGTTTTGTATGTCACAGGAGCGAGCCTCAAAGCAAGCAACCATACACTGAGGCAGATCTGAACGTGATCTTTAAAAAATGGATGAAGAGATAGATGCCCCTTGGAAAAGTGAAATTCTTGCCATTGGAAAGTCTGGCTTTTACAGTTGTCAGGGCTTAGATCCAGAAATACAGATCTGCCAGTCAGGAACGCAGGGTTCATGCCCATTGCCACAGTGGCTACTGCCTATAAGTAGGTCAGCTCAGTCCCTCCTTGCTCCTAGAATGACTATTTCAGCCATCCCGGTATGATGCAAGAGGCAGGGTAGAGGATATGAAATCTGCAAGAACCATGTTGTGCTCTGTTTACTAGGAACCACTACCTTGGACCAACTCACTCCCCTCCAGGAACCTTTAGACTCCTTTTGTAAGTGTGATGGCTCCTTGTGGCCACAGCTGTCTTGGTGGGGCGTCCACTTGCCAATTTGCCAGCCCTCTTGGCCTCACAAAAAAAGTACTGGTGGCTCATGCCTGTAATCCTAGCTATTCAGGAGGCTGAAATCTGAGGATTGTGGTTTGAAGTCAGCCTGAGCAGGAAAGTCTGTGATACTCTGATCTCCCACTAACCAGCAAAAAGCCAGAAGTTTTGCTGTGGCTCATGTGGCAGAGTACTAGCCTTGAGTAAAAAAATTCTCAGGGGCAACGCCCAGGCCTGGAGTTCAAGTTCCAAGCCCAGCACCAAAAACAAAAAAAAAAAATAGTGACAACTGGAGACTGAGCCTTATAAATACCTGATTATGAGCAGAGTGTCAGGCTTTAGCAGTCTAGCACATGAGTATATGTAATGGTGCATTTAATAGTGGTTCCAAGTGCTCAGATGTCAGGGTCAACATCTTGGCTGTAAGAAGTCAGGAAGTTGCCATTCAGCAAAGCAGCTTATATATACAATGCATCTTGATCAAAGTCACCCCTTTCAACATTCTCATCCATCCTTCCCCAACCTACATCTTTCCCTCACTCTTCTTAATTTTATAAGATATATTGAATTTTGAGCTCCATTCTTCCTTTCTCCTCTTCATTCATCTTGGGTTAATTTTAGGTTTACAGAAAAGTTGCAGAGAGTAAAGGAGTCTCATAGATTTTTTCACCCAGTTTTCCCTATCATTAAAAATTTTTGATATAATTTTATTATTACTTTTTTTGTTTAGGTGGTACGGAGGACTTGAACCTAGAGCCTTATCTATGCTAGGCAAGCACTCCAACATTAAGACACATTCACAGCCCCACATTGTGATATTTGTAGGTTTTATACAATATGTCCCAACCAATCTTACACTCTCTATCAGTCAATCTTTCCCATCCCCTTTCCCCATCCCTAATAAATGTCTTTTTAAAACCTAGATTCTGCGAGAGAAAACATGATAGGATTTTAAAAAATAAGATAAGCTTCCATTTTCCTGCAATTTTATGCTTATTTATGGCTATATACTACTCTATTGTGTGCACATACCACATTTGTTTCATTCATCAGTTGTAGAATATTTAAGCTGCTTCCATTCCTTGGCTATTGTGTATAGTACTATTATAAACATGGATGTACTGGGGTCTTTATTTTATGCTGACTTTCATTTCTTTGGAATGGTATAGCTGGATTATATAGGAGTTTTCTGTCTCTATTTTTTTCTCTCTCTATATAGTTATATACTGTATGTGTGTGTGCATGTGTGTGAGCATGTGTGCTCATGCATACGCACATGCCAGCCCTGGGGACTGAGGGACTATGCACTGTCCTGGAGCTTTTTCACTCAAGGCTAGCACTCTACCACTTGAGCCACAGCTCCACTTCTGGCATTTTGTGTGGTTAACTGGAGATAAGAACCTCATGGACTTTCCTGCCTACTCTGGCTTTGAACCATGATCCTCAGCTCTCAGCCTCCTGAGTCACTAGGATTACAGATGTGAGCTGCCAGTGTCCAGCCTATTGTTTAGTTTTTGAGGAACCTCTATGTTTGTTGCTGCATAATAGTACTAATTTACAATAAATCCCACCACCAGTGTATAAGGGTTCTTTCCTTCTCCTGTCTCCTGCATCCTCTTCAGCAAAGTGTGGTTTCTTTGGTGATTTGGTGAACATAAGACTGGGCACAAGCTTTTGCTGGTCTCTGTATCTTCATTTTCCTATTTATCATCAACCCATAGAACTGGGGAGATAAAACAACTTGAATATGTAGAAGGAAAAAAAAGTAAAATAATAACTGATGAGTGTGATGAAAATAAAGGTACTAAAAGCTATTAACAATGAAAGAGTAAGAAGAAAAATATAAGTATGAATTCTGTCTAATAACCTCGATTATGACTAGCATACATTGAATACTTACTATGGGCCAGACATCACTGTAAACTTTTTTTTAGCAACTACCTCATTTAACCCTCACATCAACCATGTCAGATGTGTAGACAGGAGGAATGGAGGAGACTCAGAGACATTTGTCTGAGGTTATAAAGCAGGTAAGAGGTGAGCCAGGAAACTTGTGGTGCCATATCCCCAGCCCTTGTATTTCTTTTCTTTCTTTTCTTTTTTTTAGAAGTGACTGCCCAGATCATTTGCCCATTTTAAAAACTGGATTATTTGGTCTATGTTGTTGTTATTTGTCTTTTGAGACATGGTCTTGCTATGTAGCCTAGGCTGTTCTGCAATTCATAATCATCCTGCCTCAGCTTCCTGAGTGCTGAGATTACAGATGCAAGCTGTCATGCCTGTTAAAATTTTCTTTCTTTCTTTCTTTCTTTTTCTTCCTTCCTTCCTACCTTCCTTCCTTCCTTCCTCCCCCCCCCCTCTGTCTTTGTCTCTTTTTGTGTGTCTAATTCCGTGTCTCTTTCTGCTGGTACTGGGGTTTGAACTCGCTTTATGTCCGTTACTGTTACTCTTTCTTTCTCTGTGTCTGTCTCTCTTTTTCTTTCTTTCTGCTGGTACTGGGGCTTGGACTAACTTCTTTCTTTTCCTTCCTTCCCTCCCTTCTCTTTTCCTCCTTCCTTCCTTCCTTCCTTCCTTCCTTCCTACCTTTCTTTCTTCCTTTCTTTCTTTTTCTTTCTCTTTCTCTCTCTTTCTTTCTCTATGTGTCTGTCTCTTTCTCTCTTTGTGTGTCTAATTCCATGTCTCTTTCTGTTGGTATTGGGGTTTGAACTCACTATATATCTGTTACTCTCTTTTTCTGTGTCTGTCTCTCTTCCTTTCTTTCTGCTGGTACTGGGGCTTGAACTAACTTCTTTCTTTTCCTTCCTTCCTCCTCTCTCTCTTTCTTTTTCTCTTTCTCCCTCCCTTCCTTCATCCCTTCTTTCCTTCCTCCTTCCTTTCTTTCTGAACTAACTTCTATGTTTTCCTTCCTTTCTTGCTTGCTTTCTCCCTCCCTTCCTTCCTTGCTTTCTCTCTCCCTCCTTTCTTTCCTTCCTTCCTTCCTTTCTTTCTTTCTTTTTCTTTCTTTCTTTCTCTAGTACTGGAGCTTGAATTCAGAGCCTGAGTGCTGTGCCTTAGCTTTGCTGCTCAAAGCTAGTGCTATAGCAGTTGAGCCACACCTCTACTTCTACTTTTTGCTGGCAAATTGGAAATCATAGTTTAAGCCTCAGCTGTCAGCCTTTTTTTGTTGGCCATGGGGCTTGAACTCCGGGCCTGATAGCTGTACCTGAGCTCTTCAGCTCAAGGTGAGCACTCTACTACTTGAGCCACAGTACCACTTTCAGTTTTCTGATGGTTTAATTGGAGATAAGAGTCTCATGGACTTTCCTGCCTGGGCTGGCTTTGAACTGTGATGCTCAGATCTCAGCCTCCTGATTTGCTAGGATTATAGGCTTGATCCACCAGTGCCTGGCTTATCAGCCTTCTTAATAGCTAGCATTACAAGATGTAAGCCACCAGCACTAGGCTTAAGTTTTATGAGTTCCTTATATATTCTGAATGCTATTAATCTTTTTCAGATGAACAGTTTGAAAGTAGTTTCTCCAATTCTATAGGTTGCTCACTTTGTTGATTGTTTCTTTTGCTGTGCAGATCTCTAGTTAGAATGTCTATTATCAAAAAAGTTTTAAAAACCTAATGTTGGGTAGGATGTAGAGAAAAGAAAATTCATAAACTATTACTGGGAATGTAAGTTGGTATACAGAGAACAGTATGATGGTTACTCAAAAAAATTACAAATACAGTAGCTGATAATATAACTCATTGGTAGATCATTTATCTAACAGGCATGAGATCCTAGGTTCAAGCCTCAACACCACAAAAAAAGAAGAAAACTTGTAAATAGAATCATCATATGATTCAGCTTTTTGACTATTGGCTATCTAGCCAAAGGAAGTCAGTATGTTGAAGAGATATTTGGACTTCTGTTGTTGCACTATTCACATTATCCAAGAAATGGAAACAATCTAAGGCTCCAATAGCTGATGAATGGAAAAAGAAAATATGGTGTGTATATACAATGAAACGTTATTTAGCCATAAGCAAGAATAAAATCCTGTCATTGTGGTAAAATAGATGGAACTGGAAGATGATAATATAGTAAGCCAGGGGCTGAAGTTAGTGACTCAAGTGGTAAATCATCTCCCTAGTAAATACAAGGTTCTGGGTTCAAACCCTAGTATCACAAAAAGAAAGTGAGCCAGGTAAAGAAAAGTACTACATATTCTTGCTCATCTGTGGAAACTAAATAACAACCAACTTGCTGGGCACTGTAATTGTAGCTGCTCAGGAAGCTAAGAACAGGATCATGGTTTGAAGTCAGCCTAGGCAGGAAAGTCTGTTCATCTTTTATCCCCAATTAACCAGCAAAAATCCACAAGTAGAGATGTGTCCCTGAGTTCAAACTCCAGTGTGATGCCTCTCTGCCTCTCTCCCTCTCTCTCTCTCTCTCTTACACACACACACACACACACACACACACACACACACATTGAAAGTAGAATAGTGATTACTGATGGTTAGGAAATTGTATAAAAAGATATTAGATTGTCCCCATGAAATTAGAGAAATATCACACTGAATCCCCATTAGTGGATATGTTTCATACATGATAACTATACTCTCTGGCTGGCCCATTTGTAGTTAATAGAAGCACCTTCAGCATTGGGGAAGGAGTGGCCATTATCCAAACTTCCTCAATCTCTCAGATGACTGAGTAGCTTTGGCTGGCCAGGCCAAGGGACTCAGCTTTGACTAGGGCTAAAAATTTCCTCTACAGAAGGCACACCAGTTTTTCTCATGACTATAGCAATTTTCATGCTCCTTTAAGTTCAAGTCCTAACCACGATGACCAGTGCTTTTCTTAGTATCATGTCAAAGGTGGTTATGCTTTATCTCATCTATCTATCTATCTATCTATCTATCTATCTATCTATCTATCTATCTATTTATTTAGTGCTAGTACTGAAACTTGAACTCAGGACTCTCACTTTTGCTTGGCATTTCCCGTTATGACTGGTTCTCTACTGCTTGAGCCAGGTCTCCACTTCCAGTTTTTTTCTTGGTTCAATGGAAATAAGAATCTCAAGGTTTTGTCTGCCTGGGCTGGATTCAAAGCCAGATCCTCAGATTTTAGCCTCCTGAGTAGGTAGGATTACAGGCATGAGCCACCAACACCCAATGACAGTAGTTATAGAGCTAAGTCCTGACTTCACTATTCTGGAAGTCAGGAGAAAAAAGGACATAGAGCCCAATCCTGTTGTTGTTGTTATTGTTTTCTGGCTATTTTTTTCTTTTCAAATCCTATTTGAAGCAGTGATTGGACATAGGAGTTAGGAGCATGCACTTCTATGTGGATTATGATCAAGCATTAAGCAATATTTATCATCATACATCAGAGATTTAACCTCTGGGGATACAATAATAAATGAGGCAGGTACAGGCCTCCTGTAGTGTCCACTCACATTGAGAAATCAACAATGACCAAACAAGTAAATATGTAGTACACAGAAAACAAAACACACACTACTGCTTTTATATATATCAGAGAAACCAAGTGCTGATGTCTCACGCCTGTAATCCTAGTTACTCAGGAGGCTAAAATCTGAGGATTGTGATTCAAAACCAGCCCAGGAAGAAAAGTCTGTGAGATTCTTTTTTTTTTTTTGTCAGTCATGGGGCTTGAACTCTAAGGCCTGGGCGCTGTCCCTGAGCATTTCAGTTCAAGGCTAGTGCTCTACCACTTGAGCCCCAGTGCCACTTCCAGCCTTTTCTGTTTATGTAGTGCTGAGGAATCAAACCCAGGGCCTCATGCATGCGAGGCAAGCACTCTGCCACTGAGCCACCTTCCCAACCCCTGTGAGACTCTTATCATCAATAAACTACTCAGAAAAAGCTGGAAGTGGCACTGTGGAGTGCTAGGCATAAGTACAAATAGTTTAGGAACAGTGCCCAGGCCCTGAGTTCAAGCCCTAGAACCAGCACACATACAATAAAAGACACACACACACACACACACACACACACACACACACGTCAGAGGAAGAAGATGATGATGCACAGGGTGGATATTTTAGGAGGGTGGTCAGGAAAGAAGAGCCTGGAAACCTTGGAACAATGGCCTCTACCTTATAGGGCTATTAAGGTTAAAATGTCAAATGGTGAATGTCTGTGAAGTTATAAACCTATGAAATGGGAAGAGGGGTTCCTTGTATCATCCTTAGTTCCAGGATAGTGGGGAGCTTTGTCTTTTCCTCTTTATCTCCATAGAGCCCCTGTCTGAGAAATAGCCTCCTTCCCCCAGGCCTTCCCAATGCTTCTGTGGTTCATTCCCTTTGTGTGTGTGTATGTGTGTGTGCATGTGCAGGTCTTAGGGCCTGGGTGCTGTCCCTAAGATTTTATGCTCAAAGCTAGTACTCTATCACTTTGAGCCATAGCTCCATTTACAGTTTTCTGGCGGGTAACTGGAGGTAAGAATCTCATTAATTTTCCTGCCCAGGCTAGCTTTGAACCACAATCTTCACATCTCAGCCTGCTAAGCAGCTAGGATTACAGTCAAGAGCCACAGGCTCCCGTCTGTTTCCCATTTATACAAGGCTTCATGTGCCACAGGAAATGTGCCACAGGTCAAGGGTGCCTTGGTCAGGGGTATTTCTTCCATCCAGAGAAGTCAAAGTGTGAGCAGAAAGGATAGTGTGTATCACACATAGCCAGTGCCGGTTCTAGGAGGAGAGGAAGAAAAGTGCTTGGAAACAGCCAAGGGAGCTCGAGAGCCCTCTTGCTTAGTAGTGCCTGGGAAGAGGCAGAAGCCACATGGCTGAAAGTGAACCTAGCAACCACTTACCCAGAAGCTCCTAAAGCAAGAGCGTGGCACAGAATCTCTGGGACATTGTTTCCAAATACTCACCTACATATCCTACCTTGGGGGTTCTGCTTCAGGAGACTGTCAGGGGACCTGGGAGGGACTGTGTATTTTAAAGAAGCCTCTCACAATATATTGATGGCAATTCTGATTATGATTAACTGCTCTGGCTTAACCTACTGTGTAATAGAAAGGGAAATTGGGGACCAAGGGTAACAATCATCTGTGGGAAGTCTCACAGTAGATCAAAGCACCAGGATGGGAAGTAGAGCCAGCATCCTCTTCCAGCACAAGCTTCCTTTCACGGTACTCCTTTGTCTTCTGACCCTCCATCCACACTAAAATCTCTGGGTTCTGCAATTTCCCACCAATTACAGGATTTGTGGTGGAGTGGCTCCATCATAGGCAATGGGAATCCCGTGACCAGCTTCAGCAAATACCAGCTTCACATTGTCTTTTCTCTCTTCTCCCTGTATCCCACCCTCGTTCTGACCCCTAGTGGCAAAGCCAAGAAATGATCTGAGGATGATCTGAGGTTTGAGGGTTTTGTGTGTGTGTGTGTGTGTGTGTGTGTGTGTGTGTGTGTGTTTGGTGTGTTTTTTTGTTCGTTTGTTTTTGTTGGTTGTGGGGCTTGAATTCCTGGTCTGTGTCTCTGAGCTTTTTCACTCAAGGCGAGCACTCTACCACTTGGGGCCACAGCACCACTTCCTGTTTTCTGGTGGTTAATTGGAGATGAGTCTCACAGACTTTCCTGCCCAGGCTGGCTTCCAACTGTGATCCTCACATCTCAGCCTCCTGAGTACTTAGGATTATAGGCATGAACCACTAGTGCCCAGCTAGAGGGTTGAGTTCTTGAAAGTTTCCCAAACTCACCAGGAGTTAAGTCTTCCTATCCTTCACTTGAATGAAGTGAATGAAGCCTCATTCACAAAGTCAAGCAGTTTTTATTGGTCATCAGGTGCTGTGTCTTTTATCCAAGATGAATGGGACACAATCCTGCCCTCAGAGAACTTTCAGTTTATTCTCAGGACCAATTGCAAAGGAAGTATTTCCCAGGCTGAGAGGCAGCCTGTATTCCTAGCTCCAACTCCTGATAGCTGGGTCATCAATAGCAAAGCTTTGCGTTACTCCATGCATCAATTTTTCCTGTGGAAAATCTGGATACAAGCCAGGCACCAGTGCCTTATGCCTGTAATCTTAGCTACTCAGAAGGCTAAAATCTGAGGATCACTCTTCAGAGCTAGCCTGGGCAGGAAAGTCTGTGAGACTATTATCTCCAATTAACACAGAAAAATATCAGAAGTAGTGCTATGGCTCAAGTGGTAGAATGCTATCCTTAAGTGAAAGAAGCTTAAGGACAGTGTCCAGGCCAAGAGTTCAAGCCCCGGGATTGGCAGAAAGAAAGAAACAAATCAAGCAAGAAGAAGGAAAGAAAGAAAGAAAAAAAGAGAAAGAAAGAAAGGAAGGAAGGAAGGAAGGAAGAAAGGAAGGAAGGAAAGAAGGAAGGAAGGAAGGAAAAGAAAAGAAGAAAAGAAAGAAGAAAGAAAAAAAGAAAGAACAAAAGAAAAGAAAGATCTGCATACAGCTGGACACCAGTGTCTTACGCTTCCTAGCTATTCAGGAGGCAGAGGTCTGAGGATCACACTTTGAAGCCAGACAGGAAAGGAAAGTCATTAAGGCTCTTACCTCTAATTAACCAGGAAAAAGCCAGAAGCAGAGCTGTGGTTCAAGTGGTAGAGCACTAGCTTTGAGCCAAAAAAGTTAAGGAACAGTACCCAGGCCCTGAGTTCAAGCCCCAGATTCAGCGCACGCACGCGCGCGCACACACACACACGCACACACACACACACACACAGTGGAATAAAAAATCTAGAGACAATTGTCCATATTGCCCACATCTAAGAGTAAGAGCAGAGCTCTGTGAAGTAGAACACGAAATGCTTGCCTTGAGTTCCAGCAACGTGGCCGTGCAGTCACATTTATTATGGTAAACATTTAAATCAAATGCAAACTCACACATGATTTTAGAATATTCGATCACCTATATACAACTTTCTCTCTAATTTTCAGCTGATCATAGATTAGAAAACTTAGTGTATGTGAAACTTGTTTGTTTTTCTTTTTCTTTGAGTCAGTATTGGGACTTGAACCCAGATTCTGGGTGCTGTCCCTTAGATTTTTAGCTCAAGGCCAGCATTTTACCTCTTGAGCTGCATCTCCACTTTTGCTAATTTTGATGATTAATTGGAAATAAGAGTCTCACTAGCTTTCTGGCTGGGCTAGTTAGCTTCAAACCATGATCCTCAGATCTCAGCCTCTTAGCTAGGATTATAGTTATGAGCAGCCAGTGGGTGGTTGTTGGTTTTTAAGCAGGGTCTTACCGTATAGCCCAGGCCTGCCTAGAATTCTAGATTCTCCTGCTTCTGCCTCCCTAGTGCTAGAATTATAGGCATGTACACTAGTCTCAGCTACATTAAATAACTTTTTGTGAATGGAAAATAACATGAAAATGTGTTATCATATCAAATGTAGAGCTTAATATAGAGAATTCCTTCTAAAATCCCCTCCTTTGGATTTAGGGACTCTGGTGGGGCCCATGTCTGGAAGGAGAGGTCATTTGGTGTGTAAGGTGAACATATGTTAGCAATGTGGTAGATGGGCCCTTAGATCCACCTGAGTTCTACAGAGGAGGCCAAACTATACCAGGTTAAAGATGCAGTAGTGGGAACGGGATGTGATGCTTTTCCAAGCACAAACAGGCCTTCAGGAGCACAGAGATTTAATCTAGCAGTATACGGAAAATCAGACATTTAGTACTTATCCCCACACACACAACATGGAGGGTTAGAGTGTTCTCTAACCCTTTGTTTAAAGTGTACAGGGGTAGGAACAGGGCTGAGACAGGATAGACAGGTAAAGTGACAAGGAAATTTTTAAAAGTACAAAATACAACCTGGGTGTTGTTAGATCATGCCTGCAATCCTAGCTAATCAAGAGACTGAGATCTGAGGATCATTGTTTGAAGCCAGCCTGAGCAGGAAAGTTTTGTGAGACTCTTATCTCCAATGAATCACCAAATAGTTGGAAGTGATGTCATGGGTCAAGTGGTAGAATGCTAGCCTTGAGCACAAAAGCTCAGGGACAGTGCCTAGGCTCTGAGTTCAAGTCTCAGGAATGGTACCAAAAAAAAAGAATGTTAAAAGTGGCAGTCAGTGATAGAAGCAGCAAATGAAAAATGAAAGCAGAGCAGAAAGCACCCTTCTTTTCATCTCCATTCAGATGTAAGTTACAGCAATAGGGAAAGACAGAAGGGCTGCCTAAATGTGCTTTGTTCTTTGCAATGGTAAGCTGTCAACTTCACCAAGTGGTAGAGAGAAAGTTGATGGGCATGTCTGACAAATGGAAGGCGTGAAATTCACCTAATGTCCCTATCTTTTGGGTAGCCCTAGACCCACCTTTATGTTTTAGAATAGTAAACAGCACCTTTCTTGGCCTATTACTCCAATTTGGCCACATGGTATCATTGTCTCAAATAATTTTCTATTTAATCCTGTTATACTCAAATAAATCCTTGCTAAAACTTGTGCCTTGTGACATTTCCCCTTTAAAATGATTTTCATTACTGATATGAATTTCCTGTGATTTGTGTTGAAACTGGGAAGCTTGGCAAAGTTTCTCTATTCCACGCCTCAAGTAACCAGACCAGTAGGCCTGAGAGATGCCAAATAGCATTTTATGCCCACTTGATTTCTGTGGGAAAAGGATATAACATCTTTTGTAAAAAGAGATATTTGACATCTTTTTATGTTTTTTATTGTAAAAGCAGTGTACAGAAGGGTTATAGTTACATGACTACATTTCCTATAGAGCATTGTTACCTCCTCCTTTGTTTATCCACTACCATCCCTTCCTTCCCACCTCCCCAACTCCTCCCTCCCTCCCAAGTTGTAAAGTTCATTTTCAACATAGTATCTTGTATATCTCATTGTTATAATGGGTCAACCTGTATCCATATTTCAGCATTTCGTTATTTCCCTTCTCCTTCCCAAATTAGAAAAATGTATATACAAGATGCAAAATACCAGCATCAAATACACTGAAAACAAGGGTTATACTGTGGGGGGGGGGGGAAGAATATACAAAAGAAACAAAAAAATCACATAGTGCATTTTAAATAAATTAAAACAATAGCAAGAAAGAAAAAAAAACAGTTGTGTCCCTATCTTGGAGTTCATTTCCCTTAACATCATCTTATATGGTCATATGTACATAGCTTTTGACCTTTTCTGCTTGTCCTAGACTTATACTAGTTATTGCAAATAAGGGAAACCATGGGACCTATGTTTCTTTGGGTCTGCCTTACTTCACTTAATATAATTTGATATTTGACATCTTAGATGCTCAGAAACTTCAAGGATTCCTCAGTAATTTATTACATGAAAACTGTTGTCAAAAGCTTTTACCTTTAGATATTAGCACCCCCTTTTTCAGAAATTTTGACGCTTTGTTTAATGGGACTGTCATATTGTTAGGTCCAGTACTGACACTGTCCTACTAAAACAGACTTCCTCCCAACAGCTTTTGACCCAGAGATGGACCTAGGGCTTAATGGATGACCTAATGCTCAGTCACTGAGTCTTTATCCTTAGGCATTTTTTTGTTGGTTGTGGGGCTTGATCTCTGGGCCTGGATGCTGTGCCTGAGCTCTTCAGCTCAAGGTGAGCATTCTATCACTTGAGCCACAGCACCACTTCCGGTTTTCTGGTAGTTAATTGGAGATTAGAGTCTCATGGACTTTCCTCTCTGGGCTGTCTTTGAACTGTGATCCTCATATCTCAGCTTGCTGAGTAGCTAGGATTACAGGCATGAGCCACTGGTGCCACCTTCCTTAGGCATTTTTTAATACTGTGGATTGAACTCAAGCCTTGTACTTGCTAAGCAAGTACCCTACCAGTTGAGTTATGTTATTTTGCTTTTTAGTTTACATATTTTGTTTTCTAGATAGGGTCTCATGCTTTTGCCTGGGCCAGGCTCATACCAGGAACTTCCTATCTCCATCTCTCAAGTAGGTACAATTATAGCCCACCCTTGGGCTTTTCTAATTAGAAGTTTTAAAAATGGTCTAGCTAGGAGCTGGAGGCTCATGCCTGTAAACCTAGCTACTGAGGAGGCTGAGATCTGAGGATTGTGGTTCAAAGCCAGCCCGTGCAGATAAGTCCATGTGACTTTTACTTCCAATTAACCAGCTGAAAACTGGAAGTGGAGCCATGGCTCAAAGTAGTACAGTGTAAGCCTTGAGCAAAAGAGCCCAGGGACAGCCCCCAGAACCAGAGTTCATTCCCTACAACTTGTGAAGGGTAGGAGGAAGGGGTCTGGGCCCAGTTGTATCATGCTTCTCCTGTTTGTTCAACCTTACATTTTACTTTACTTTTTACTTACACTAGCCTTATTTTGTAGTACATGGTCAAGCTCTACTATAATTTGTATGTTTAATGTACCCAAAGGCCCAGATAATAAGGCTTTATCCTCAGGGTGGCACTATTTGGAGATGGTGGGACCTTTGAGAAGTAGGGTCCTGAGGGAGGTCCTCAAAAAGGACTATGGGACCCTTCTCTTTAAATCATGATGAAAATGATTATTCTCCATAGGCCCAATCAATCATGTACTGAAACTCCCCAAACTCTAAGCCAAAAACTTTTTTTTCTAATTATCTCAATTGTATTTTGTTATAGTGATAGAAAGCTGACCAACACAATTTCTGACAACCTGAGTCCTGAATTTTTTTCCATCCTTGAAATTTCACCCTAAAATGTGTTATAACCAGCACTATAAAAGTACTCCAGGAGGACTGGGAAGTTGGCTCAGTGGTGGAGCACTTGCTTTGCATACATGAGGCCCTGGGTTCGATTCCTCAGCACCACATAAGCAAAAACAAAAAAGCCGGAAGTGGCGCTGTGGCTCAAGTGGTAGAGCACTAGCCTTGAGCTGAAGAGCTGAGGGACAGTGCTCAGACCCAGAGTTCAGGCCCCACAACTGGACCAAAAAAAAAAAAAGTACTCCAGGAGAGAACCTCAAGTAAATCACATTTTAGTCATTTTTTTAAAATTTGACATCTTAGCTAACTTTGACTATTGATGACTTCCATTTCTTTGATACAGTTCTCTTTGATAACTCTTCTGTCTCCTTATTTGCTTCTGCCACCAAAGTTCTTTTTGCCACTACAGTTCTTTCCCAGGCTGGCTGATCTCATTATTTATTCATCTATTTATGTGTATTTTTTTCTAATTTTTGAGAAGTCTCACTAAGTAACCCAGTCTGGCCTCTATGTCTACTTCCCAAATGCTGGGATGAGGAAGTGGCGCTGTAGCTCAAGTGGTAGAGCGCTTGCCCTGACCTGAAGAGCTGAGGGACAGCGCCCAGGCCCAGAGTTCAAGCCCCATGACCGACAATAATAAAAGAAAAAAAGAAGAAAACCAAATGCTGGGATGACAGGCATATACCACCACACTGAACTCAAATCTGATACATCTCATCTATTGTCAAGGCTTCAACTCGTGATTATGTGCTGGTGATGCCCAAGCCTTTGTTGTTGTTGTTTTTGTTCTGGTCCTGGTGCTTGAATTCAGGGTCTGGGCATGGTCCCTGAATGTTTTCACTCTAAGTGGTGTTCTACCATTTGAACCACAGCTCCACTTCTGGCTTTTTGGTGCTTAATTGGAGTAAGAGTGTCATGAACTTTCCTGCCCAGGCTTGACTTTGAACCACAATTCTCAGATCACAGCCATCTGAGTAGCTAAGATTACAGGTGTGAGCCACTGGTACCTGGCCCCTACCTTTGCTGTTAAACTCGACATCTCCCTGAGCCAAGACCTATGTATACAGTAGCCTATGCAGCCTCTCTGCCTACATATCACAAAAATGCCTCTTCTTAATGATGGTAAAAACAACTTTTGAGACTGAAGAGATCTCTGAAATAAAGGCCTTACTGAGCTATTGCAAATGGTAGTCAGGAAAGAAGCAGGTCCTAGGACAAGCTCTTGCCACTTCCAGCAGCAGGGCTAGGGAGCAGCTGAAAACACCCACTGATTGCACCTGAGCTAAAACCATTTTAATTAGGAACCTTTGAAAAGGAACATAGTAAGTTGTTCACACTGATCCTTCATTACCTAATAGAGAAGAGGAATGGGATAATGCCAAACTGGAAAAGTTTGGGATAGAAGGGCAGACCATAAAAATTAATGGTTGTGAGGCTGGGAATGTGGCTTAGTGGTAGAGCTTGCCTAGCATGCTTGAAGCCTTGGGTTGACTCCTCAATACCACATAAACAGAAAAAGCTGGAAGTGGCACCATGGCTCAAGTGGTAGAATGCTGGCCTTGAGCATAAAAAGCTCAGGACAGTGCCCAGGCCCTGAGTACAAGCCCCAGGACTGGCAAAGAAATAATTAATGGCCACTTGTGGATTGGTTGGAGCATAATCAAGACATAGTGAAGCCTGGGGATGGGAGGAGTCTAGAGGGCATCCAGGAATGGAAGGGTCTGGTTTAACCTTGGGCCTATAGCTGTTCATGGAATAATGTTCTCCGTTTCTCCATCTCCATCTCCTCCCCTCCATCCTCTTGCCATTATAATCCAATTTAGAACACTTTGGGATTTTTTTTCTTTTCATAGAATTGTAACAAATGGTTTATAATGAGCTGGTATCTCTCTCTCTCTCTCTCTCTCTCTCACACACACACACACACACACACACACACACACCTAACTTTTGAATTTTCTTAATCTCTTCATCCCTAATATGTTTGTTCTGAGCCAAGCCTCAGCATGTACTTGGGGATATTCCAACTGCACACAACAGGAGGGGTGTGGCTACAGCACAGGCCCTACCCCTGCTTCAACCACAGCTGCACCGGCAGATGAATAAATTGATCTATATATGCAAATCAATGTAAAATTTTACTGGAAAGAAAAGGCTTGTAATAGTGGGGAGGGGAGAAGAAGGGTAGGAGGGAGAAAGGAAAGACAGAGGGAGAGAAGGAAGAAGGAAAAAAGAAGATAAGAAGGTAAGAAGGAAGGAAGGAAGAAAGGAAGGAAGGAAAGAAAGAAAAGGAAAGGAGTCAGGGAGGAGGGAAAAAGGGACCTGAAAATCACCAATTAAATATTTCAGTGGCTTCCTAACTGTTCTCCTCAACACCAGGCTTTACCTTTGCAGTCTACTTTCTAACACTCCTTTCAAAATGTTGTATGCAATTCTGTTATTAAAACATTTAAAAATTAAATTTCCTTAATGAGTGGGTGTGTTGCAGCCAACAATGGGACAATTAATAGATCTATAGACTAGAGTATTTCGACTTTAACACTATTAACATTTTGGACTTGGTGGGAGCTGTTTCATGTCTTATGGGGTATTTAACAACATCCATGTAGACTACTAGACTCCAGGAGCATTCTTCCAGTTATGACAACTAGAAAAACATCTGGAGATCTTGGCAAAAACTACTGGGTTGGGTGGGTGGGGTGGGGTGGAGGAGTACTTTCCCCATGGATTACCAAGAATGAGGAAAAAAAGTGTGGCTTCCTCCCCCTCTGCAAGCCCCACTCCTCTCCTTAAAAATGATAATAACACTATGTGAAAAGTGAACTATACAACTTGTGGACAGGGACGGGAGGGACAAACTGGAAGAAAGTGAGAGAAGGGGTGACATTGTCTAAAAAGAAATGTGCTCATTACCTGGCTTATGTAACTGTAACCCCTCTTTACATCATCTTTATAATAACAATTTTAAAATGTTTTAAAGCTAAAGAGCGTTTTGAAATAAAACATCCCAGTTCAGTAAAAAAAAAAAAGAAAGAAAAGAAAAGAAAGAAAGAAAAAGAGAAGAAATGATCACAAATCTACATGCACACCTTCATAACCTGATTTTTTTTTTGGTCATAGGACTTGAACTTGGGCCCTGGACACTGTCCCTGAGCTCTTTTGCTCAAGGCTGGCACTCTTCCACTTTGAGCCACAGCACCACTTCCTGTTTTTTAGTATAACCTGATTTCTTTATGACTTTTTCCTACTAGTGCTACCTTATGGTAGTGTTCTTTAATCAAAGTTGAAACGCTGTAACTTGCCTTCCCATCATCCCTTGCATTTGGAACGTGGGAAATGGATTCAAAAAACTTTTCCTGCCTGCCATAAGGACACACATGGAATGAAATGGTCCTCTTATTTTCCCTGTGATGATTGTGCCAACATACAACCAAGAACATTGTTGACCCAGTGAAGTGACTCATGCCTGTAATCCCAGGTACTGAGAAGGCAGAAATGGGGATGGTCATGTTCTAAGGCCATCCCAGGTCAAAAAAGAGTTAGTGAGATCCCCATCTCAAACATTAAGTTGGTCCTGGTAAGGAGAGTCTGTAGTCCCAGATACTCAAGAAGTATAGATAGGAGGATCATGTTCTGAAACTGGCCCAGGAAAAATAACGAGACCTTACTTGAAAAATAACAAAAGCAATAGATGTCTGGCAAGTGACAGAGCATCTGCCTAGCAAGCAAGAGACCCTGAGTTCAAACCCTCAGTCACAGCAAAAAGACTGTTCTATCTAACATTTCTTGGTTATCATCTACAATCAATCCCAACTGCCAGATAAGAGAAAGTGGGTTAATTGGAGAGAGAGGTTGTACACAAACACAGCTCTAGCTCCCACTACACATTCCAGACCTAGATTGATCATTCCATTGGGTTTCTCAGACATTCCTTTAACAAACATAAAGCAGAAATACAGGCACATTTCACTTCTACAAATTCATGCCTGTAATCTTAGCTAGTCAACAGGATGAGATCTGAGGATCATGGTTCAAAACCAGCCTGCCTTTCCTCTTATAGAGGAAAGTTGGTAAGACTCTTATCCCCAATTAATCCTCAAAAAGCCGGAAGTAGAGCTATGGCTCAAGTAGTAGAACACCAGCCTTGAGAGAAAAAGCTAAGGGACAGCTCCCAGGTCCCAAGTTCAAGCACCAGTACCACCTCCCCCACCTCACAAAGAAAGGTGGGCAATGGTGGCTCACATATGTAATCTTGGCTACTCAGGAGACTGAGACATGAGGATCATTATTTGAAGCCAACCTGGGAAGGAAAGGTCATGAGACGTGTGTGTGTGTGTGTGTGTGTGTGTGTGTGTGTGTGTGTGATCATAGGGCTTGAACTCAGCTTGGGTGCTGCCCCTGAGCTCTTTAACTCAAAGCTGGCGTTCTACTACTTGAGCCATAGCTCTACTTCCGAGCTACAGCTTCGAGCCACAGCTCTCCTTCTGGTTTTCTGGTGATTAACTGGAGATAAGAATCTCATGGACTTTCCTGCTCAGGCTGGGTTCAAATCACGACTCTCAGATCTCAGATCCTGAGTAGTTAGGATTATAGGCATGAGCCACTAGTACCCAGCTCTATGAGACTATTATCTCCAATTAATCACCAAAAAGTGGAACTGTAGCTCAGGTAGGAGAGCATTAACCTTGAGCAAAATAGCTTAAGGACAACACCCAGATCCTGAGTTCAAGCCCAGTTACAGATGCGTGTCTGCATATGTACATGGGCACATAGACACAGACACAGACACACACACAGACACACACACACACACACATACACATACACATAGATACACATACAACAGGAGACTCATCCATCTCACCCATACAATCAAAAACACTTTTTCTTTGTCAGTAAGGGGCCTAAACTCTGATCCTGGGTACTGCCCCTCAGCTCAAAGGCTAGCACTCTACCACTTGAGCCACAGAGCCATTTCCGGCATTTTCTGCTTATGTGGTGCTGAGGAATCAAACCCAGGGCCTCATGCATGCAAGGCAAGCACTCTACCACTGAGCCACCTTCCCAGTCCAATCAAAAACACTTTTAAAACTTATGCTTTCCCCTTGCTCACACTAACTGGCAGAGAAGATTGCTAGAAAGTTCTTGATAAAAGGAGAAAAAGACAGAACCTCCTCACAGACCTTCCATTCTCTAACCATTTGGCGTTTTGAATCCACATGGGTCTGTCTCATGCTTATTCCTCATCTGGAATTTTTCAGAAGAGCATTTCACATTGCAATAAATTATTTCCCACGTCAAGCCACCTTGGGTAATGATCAAACCATTCCATTTTGCTTGCCTGTGGAGAAAAGCTGACTTGGGAGCACTCACAGTTTTCTTTCCTGATTAGTTTCCCATCCCCTTTTTCAATCCTGCTCTTGTCCCCAGAGTGACTGCCAGAACTGGAGCTGACAAGAGAAAAAGGAAAGGGAGGAGGTACATAGACCCACAGACTTCAGACCCTCCCAGAAGACCCCAGAGGACACACAATTCTCTCAGAGCACACATGGTAGCCTCATGCGAACATCAGCAAACCAAACACCACCTTCCTCCCTTGAGCCCCCAGTTCTCATCAACTTACTGTGGCCCTGAGACTTGCCTGGCACAAGCACTCTCAGTCCTGAGTCTGCATCTCACTTTCCTCCAATAAAACATAACCAAGATGCCATATTGTGGTGGTGACATGGCTGTGGTATGGGTATGCAGTGCTTTCTTAAGATGAGTAGCAGAAAGGAGTCAGGATAGGCAGGGAAATATGATGCAGCTTGTAGCCCCATTTTTGCCTCACATACAAGAGGCAGCAGTAAAGCAGGCACTGGTGGCTGATACCTGTAATCCTAGTTACTCAGGAGGCTGAGATCTGAGAATCGCTGTTTGAAGCCAGCCTGGGCAGGAAAGTTGATGACACTATTATCTCTAATTAACCAGTAAAAAGCCTGAGGTAAAGCTATGGTTTGAGTGACAGAGCATCAGCCTTGAGTGAAAAAGCCAACTGAGAGCTCAAGACGCTGAGTTCAAGCCACAGTACTGGAACAAAAGAAATAGAGCAGTACCCTAACTGACACCTTGGTGCACACTGCCAATGTTCCCATGGATGTACTTCTAGCTTCTGCACCCAACCCTCCAGAAGGTGCATTTACATCTGGAATGATGCTGAGGGATCAAAACGGGCAGTGTCATAACTTAGCTACACTGACAAATCAAGAGACTCACCCAGCCTTTTCTTATTTATTTATTTATTTATTGAGAAAATACTGTACAGAGGGGTTACAATTACATGGACAAGATAATGAGTACATTTCTTATCAAGCATTGTAGCCTCCTCCTTTATTTCCACTTCCCTTCCCTTCCCATCCTCCCCCTGCACCCCCAATCCTCCTCCCCACCCCCACCAAAGTTGTAAAGTTCGTTTCTTGACATAACATCTTGTACATCTCATTGGTGCAATGGGCCCACCTGTATCCCTATTTAAACAATTTGTTTTTTCCCTTTCCCTCCACAAATTATACCAACATCAAATACAGTGAAAGCAAGGGTTATACCATGGGGGAGGGACATACAAAGCAACAAAGAAATAATCTTATAAATGTGTTAGAAACAATCGCATGAAAGAAAAAAACATTTGAGTATATATCTTAGGGTTCATTTCCCTAACATCAACTTATCTGACCTTTTCTGCTTGACTCAGACATATACTAGATATTGCAAATAAGACACCCAGCGTTTTCAAAACCCTCTATACCCCAAGTGTGTGAGGGGACTTTGAGTTCCACTAACCCCCTCCCAGCTCTCCCTGTTTGTCATTTTGGCAGACTGCAAAGTACAGATCCAGTTGGGTTCCTTGCCATTCAGTTATCATAGAACTTGAAGTGCTGGCAGAACTGTGAGTTCCTGATTATACAGATGAGAACAGTGAGGTTCAGAGAGGGCAAGACACTCAACCAAGTTGCATAGCTCCTTCATGGTAGAAGCCAGAGTGACAGTGTCCAGTCTGGACCAGGAGTCTTGGTGAGGGCCAGGAAGAGCCCAGAGGCCACTTTCCTGGAGTGTCTGTTGATCCTAACCACCCAGGAAGCCTGGCTTCCCTTTTCTCTCTTCCCTCTGGGATTTGACCTGCCTGGGTTTCCCATGATTCCCTCTTCTTATTTGTGACAGCAGGGACCCATGCTATTTAGCCTGTCTTCCCCCTCCCCATACATTTTCTGTGCCAGGCCTGGGCACAAACAAGGTGCCAGTGTTGCCTGCCTGGCCAGGGCTGGTGTTGGGGGGAGCCCTAGCCCAGGCTGAGGGTCAGGTGGAAACTGAAAGTGGGTGAGAGGGTGGACATGTGGGAGGGCCATGGATTTGGGGTGGGCCAGTGCTGTGCTTGGGGAAGAGCCCATGGGGTGGGGGGAGGGACTCTTAAGCCAAGCAGACCCCACAGCCACTGGCTGAGTCCAAGCCCAAACACAGGTCCTGTGCCTCTCTGATGTCCTCCAGGGGCTCTGAGGGGACAGGCGACAGGGTGGCTATCAGGGATGGGCTCAGTGAGCCTGGGTGAAGATGGCCAAGCCCTCACATCCCACAGACACAGAGTTGGGGAGCCCCCATGAGCATCAGACCCCTCCTTGGCAGCACCCCAGTTTGCTGTACATCAGATCTAGCTGCAGCATGGAGGGTTGATTGGGGCCGTGTGGTGGGGTACAGGGCCCCCTCTTCATTCCCCTCCAGGTTTATCTTGGGAGCTGTGGCCCTGTGAGAGCCAGGGAAGGATTCCAGACAAGGAGGAAGGGTCCTGAGGTCTGTTCAGACACCACCACCCCCATCTCAGAGGCCCCCACAGTAACCCCTTCCTCTGCAGACATCCCAGCCCACAGAGATACCCAGAGAAGTTCACAATGTCAGATAATGTTCTGGAAAGAAGGGACCCTAGGAGACAGAGCCTAGCCAGTGTTTTTCTCAATGAGGGAAATGGATAGACCTAGAACAAATCATGTTAAGTAAGGTAAACCAAATTCAGAGACACAAAAGACACTTTTTTTTCTCATATGCAGAAGCTAGATCTAATATATACCACGATGTGGTAAATTATACAGGACTCTATATAGGCATTCACACACAATGAGACTGAAGGAGAACACTCTTAGGAAAGGAACACAAAGGTGCAAAGCCAATGTGCATCTGATCATATAAAATAATGTTTATCGAAATAAACACTGGGAAATGGAAAAAAAGTTTCTTTGTTTTCTTTTCTTTCAGTCTTGTTTGTTCATTTTTGTCTTTGGAAGGGAAAGGGGGCACAGAAATAGAGGGACAAAAGGTGAACAAATGCAGCAGTGGTACTCACTAGACACTATGTGGAAAATGAACTATAGAACTTATGGGTGGGGATGAGAGGGGAAAAACTGGGAGAAAGAGAGGGAGAGAGAAAGGGAAGGTATGACTTTGTTCAAAAAGAAATGTACTCTTTACCTGACTTATGTAACTGTTACCCTTCTGTATATTACCTTTATAATAACAACAAATAAAAATAAAATAAACATCAAGAAAAAAAGAAGTGGAGCCTAAACAGGGAGAGGAAAGGTAGAGGACTGGCGCTGAATGTCGCTGAAGGGAAGATGGGAGGCTCAGAATCCTCTTGGGTAGCCTCAGCAGTTTGTGTGCATGTGCCTGTGTGTATGCACATGTGTGTGTATGTGTGTGTTTATGTGCCTGGAGGGGGGCCAGCTGCACACTTCGTGCACATGAGCAAGGTAAGGGGATTGTGTTAGATTTTAGTTTCCCATTGCTCTTGCGCTGTCAATACAGAGACGTGTTTCTTCTGCAGGACCAGAAGGGCCACGGTGTGCATACATGTATGCAGGCATGCATGTGTGTGTGCAAGAATATGTGTGTGTGTGTGTGTGTGTTTTTGCTCTAGGAGGTTGTACCAGGGTCATTGAGTGCCTTTTCCAGAGTTACCACCCTGTTTAAGTTTTGGGGGAGCTGACACAGCTCCCCAAGGGAATGCATATCCACGTGCTACCGTGGGTACAGAGTGGGCTAAGAGGGCCTTTGTGCTCCTCCCAGGATCTAGCTTTCTGTCCCCCTGCCCTCTGGCCAGGCAGGAACAGTGAGGTGCCTGTGAGTGCCACACCTTACCAATCCCTCCCCTCCTCAGTCTCCTCTGCTCTTAAGGTCCTCCCAGTGCCTGGCCCCTTGCCTAGGCCTTGGCCATACCTCCCCTGGCAGCTGTTTATGAACTGCGACTTTCCCAACTGTGACTATTCGGTGTTGTGAGAGTCTCATCAATAGTCCCCTTTCACGAGGCTGGGTGGGAGTGTCAGGCTACCAGAAGCAGGGGTGTGTGTGTGTGTGTGTGTGTGTGTGTGTGTGTGTTGTGCTCTGCAGAGCTGAGCTCAGAAGCAGGGGTGTGTGTGTGTGTGTGTATGTGTGTGTGTGTGTGTGTGTGTGTGTGTGTGTGTGTGTGTGTTGTGCTCTGCAGAGCTGAGCTCAAAAACCATGCCACTATCTTCCTTGCAGAAGGCAATTCTTTGGGAAATGTCAAGAGTACCTTCGAGAGTCCCTGAATCTGTTTAGCCCTAGGGATGGGGATTGGGGGAACCCTCTGCTTCCTCTGTAGTCATGACAAATTTGTCCTTGATTAAGACAGTGACTTCAAGACCAACTTCCCTGCTAATGAAGTACCTGGAGACTTGGCATTTTGTGCTCAGTGTTCATTAGCATCTTGAAATTACATGGAAGTTCTGTGACTTCATTTCTTTACCCATGAAATGGATGCACTTACAAGTATTTTCTGTGTGTTTGTGCTAGTACTGGGGCTTGACCTCAGGGCCTAGGCGCTATCCCTTAGCTTTTTTGATCAAGGTAGGTGCTCTGTCACTTGAGCTGCACTCACAATTGTGGTTTTGTTTTTTTGTTTTTGTTTTGGTAGTTAACTGGAGTTAAGATTCTCACAGACTTTCCTGCCCATGTTGGCTTTGAATTGCAAACCTCAGATCTCAGCCTATTTGGTGGCTAAGATTAGATGGGTGAGTCACTGGGTCATGTGGCTGAATTTCTATTTTTCCTTAATATGTTGGACCTATCTGTCCTCCATCATATATGTAAATCCAGTGTTTTAACTTAGCCTGGTGCATGAATCCATCACCACAGAAATACATTGCAATGTAGATGATTTAATACTTTTCACAATTATAAACAGTGCTACACGGTATTCTCACAATAAAAAAATAAAAAAAAACAGTGCTACATATGAGGAATATATTTATACCCATCTCTTGATATATTGTGATGTGTGTACAAAGGGACTTACTAGGGGTTTTGTGTGTGTGTGTGTGTGTGTGTGTGTGTGGGTGGGTGGGTGTGGGTGTGGTGTGGTGTGGTGTGGTGTACTCAGGGCCTGGGTGCTGTCCCTGAGCTTTTGTGTTCAAGGCTAGCACTCTAACACTTGAGCCACACCACTTCCAGATTTTATGCGGTTATTGGAGATAAAGGTGCTCACTGTTTTTCCTGCCAAGCTGACTTCAAACTGTGATCCTCAGATGTCACTCTCCTGAGTAACTAGGATTACAGGTGTGAGCCACTGGTACCCAGCCTGTGTTAGTTTATAAAGAACTTTTATGTAAAATGTGTATGTATAGAAACATTACAATGAATGACCCCTTTCGTGTAACAAGTGTATGCTGATTCAAAAATAAAATAATTTTAAAACAATTTGTGTGTGTTGGTGTGTGTGTGTGTGTGTGTGTGTGTGTGTGCCAGTCCTAGAACTTGAATTCAAGGCCTAGGCACTTACCTTAGAGCTTTTTAGCTCAAGGCTGTTTGCTCTACCACTTAGGCCACATGTCCACTTCCAATTTTTTTTCTGCTTAATTGGAACTAAGATCTCACAGCCTTTCTTGCCACTAAAAGCCAAAAATGGTGCCATGACTCAAGGAAAAAAAATTTAAAGCTCAAGAACAGCTCCAAGAGCTGGGCGCTGATGCCTCATACCTGTAATCCTAGCTACTCAGGAGGCTGAGATCTGAGAATTGTGGTTCAAAGCCAGCCTGGGCAGGAAAGGCCATGAGACTCCTATCTTCAATTAACCACTAGAAAACTGGAAGTGGTGCTGTAGCTCAAGTGGTAGAGTGCTGGCCTTGAGCTGAAGAGCTGTGGGACAGCACCCAGGCCCAGAGTTCAAGCCCCATGACAACAACAACAACAAAAAGAACAGCTCCAAGACCTTGAGTTCAAGCTCCAGGACCCCCAATACATACACACAAAGAGTATTTTTTGGGGGTCTGGTTGTGGGGCCTGAACTCTGGGCCTGGGCACTGTCCCTCAGCTCTTCAGCTCAAGGCTAGCGCTCTACCACTTGCGCCACAGCGCCACTTCTGGCTTTTTTCTTTTTTGCTTATATGGTGCTGGGGAATCAAACCCAGGGCCTCAGGCATGCAAGGCAAGCGCTCTACCACTGAGCCACCTTCCCAGCCCCACACAAAGACTTTTTATAACATAGGTATAGTTTAAAAATTAATAGTTTAGAAAGGCTTATAATAAATGTTGGAAGGATTTGGCCCACCTCTTCCAACCTGTACTGTGCCTTCCCAAATTTGCATTTATTTTTAGGTTGTTTTAAGTTATTTCTTCACTGTTTATATTGTCAATCATGATAAAGAATCTCAATTTTCTTCCTGTCCTGACAGGTGCTCCTTTCCTTTGTTTCCATCTTTCTCTACCTCTGTTTACCTTCATCAGCTGTTGAGGTCTTGCCCATCTTCAGGGTGGTACTCTTCCAGGTAGCCTTGAATATTCAAAGCCCCCCTCCTTTTAGGAATTTCCCTTAGGTGAATGAGAGCAGCCTTCAAGGCTGTGCTTTTTTTCCTGCCTCTTGTCCTTGCCTCATGTAAAATACACAACCATGTAATTTACCCAGAACTGCTTTAGGCTCCATTGAATTCATACCTTGCTTAGCTCACATGTACAAACCCATGTCTCAAAGCCATAATTCTTCCCTGGTGGATCAGGGTTAGAATAAGAAGTATAGGCTGCCTCTGCTGCAGGCAGCAAGGGTGCGAACTGTATTTACAGAATTGAAAAAAGGAGGTTGGAGTCTTGGCTCAGTTGGTAAAGTGGAAGTCAATGAGCAAAGCGTCAGGTACCAATTTCAAATCCCAATCTTGCAACCAAAACAAAAGAAAAAGAATTGGAAAAATAGGGGTTGGAGACATGACTTAGTTAATAGGGTGCTAGCCAAATGAACGAAAGCATCAGGTACTAAGTTCAGTCCCAGTTTCTGACTTAAAAAAAAAAAAAAGGAAAACAAATTAGGGCTGAAGTGTAGCTGGGCACAGGGCTCAGGCCCTAGATGGGAGGATTGTAGTTCAAGGTCAGAGCAAGCAGAGAAGTTCCCAAGAGCCTTTCCTAACCAATAAAAGCTTTTGTCATCCCAGCTCTATGGGACATGTAAATAGGAAAATGGAGGTCCAGACTCTAGACAAAAACCGACATCCTTAGCAAGCTAGAGGCCTTTTGTTCAAACTCTATCACTGCCAAAAAAGAAAAAAGGAAAGAAAATAATTAAGGCTAAAAGTGTAGTTTAGTAGTAGAGTACATGTCTGCCTTGCCCAAAGCCTTGCATTTGATCTTCAGTTCCACAAACACACAAAGAGATAATTATACTGACAAAAAGTCAGTGTGAGCCAGATATAGTGTATACATAACTGTAATCCCAGTACTTCAGAGCCTGAAGCAGATAGATCATAAGTTTGAAGTCAGCTTGAGCTACATAGTGAGCCTTTGCCTCAAAAAAGAAAAAAAACCCAGTCAGTCTGCACTTTACTACTGACTCATGCCAGAAAAAAAAGAAAACTTTGTTATGCTGACTAAAAGTTTAGGTGCAACAATTATTCCAGCCACTGTTGGGTTTTATTAATGTTATACCATTATATATAATATAGTATATTAATATTATATTACTATGTGTACAAATTGGTATAGGTTCCTTTTGTGTTTTTGTTTGTGTTTTGAGCCAAGATTTCACTGTGTAACCAAGATTGCACTTGATATTCCTGTCTTCACATCTCCATAATAGGTAACAGCTAGCCATGAACAATGGGAAAATTCAAAGGGAACCTAAAATGGAGGATAAGATCTCAAGTGCTCAGTTCTGACTGACTCATAGGTGACCTCAGCCCTATAGATGGAATCTAGGGAATAGAAATTACTCACAGGCAATCTCAGTAAGCACTCAAACCCCAGAGGCTAAGACTGTTGTTCTCACCAAAGAGACAGCTGACTCTCAGTCTGTTGAAAGTATATTGCTAACACATACCTAAACTGTTTATGCTGCCATGTACCACACAGTATGTAATATATGAATATAAAATAAATATTATATATTATAATATATAATATACTATAACATATCATATAATGTGTAATTATATATTATTATATTACATATACAAATTATATATTAGTACATGTAATAGGAATATATAGGAATATATAATTGTATATATAATTAGTATATGTAATAAGTATATAATTAAACATATATAATAAATATTTACAAATTAAATATGTAATAAAATATATAATTATATGTTGCATTATATAATGCAGCATAATGTATTATATATTTTTATATAATTATATCATGTGAATTGTATACAATTATATATTATATATTTTTATATGTATATGTATTATATATTATACTATATATAGAGAGAGAAAGATGTAGCTAATTATATAGATGATAGATGGATGTCATGGGATGAGACAAAGTAATCATGATAAAACGTTAAGTTTTGGACCCTGGGTAAAGGGTAGTATTCTGTAAAACTAATTTTCAAACAATTAAAAAATCTTGTTAGAATCAAGAGTGATAGTGCATGCTCATAATCCCAGCTACTCAGGAGGCAGGATTAGGGAAGACTGAGAATCACGGCCAGCCTTGGAAAAAATAATGCTAAGACTCTGGATCAACAAAAAAAACTGGAGTATGTCTGTAGTTCCAGCTACATGGGATGCCTAGTTCAAACAATTAGCATCCAAAGCTGGCCTTAGGCAAAAATTTGAGACCCTATTCAAAAAATAACTACATCAAAAAGATTAGGGTTATGGTTTGGATGGTAGAGTGCCTAACAAGTGCAAGGCCCTCACTTCAAACCCTAGGACTGCCACAACAAATAAACATACCTTTTTTGTGAGTAGGTAAGAGGGTCTTGCTAAATTGTTGCCAGGGTTTCTCAGCTTCCATGCAAAATTCTACCTCAAAATGATAGACTTAGTTTTAAAATTACTGAATGGGGAGTTGGACAATAGACAAAGAAAGTGAAATAATGTTTTCTGGTGGTAAATTGGAGATGAAAGTCTCATGTACTTCCCTGCCCAGGCTGGCTTTGAAGTGTGATCCTCAGATCTCAACCTCCTGAGTAACTAGGATTATAAGCATGAGCCACTGGTGTGTGTAAGGTATATTAAATAGGTAGGTTTCATTAGGTAGCCAATGAAAAGAACACCACGAGCTATTCAGACGGGCAAAGAAATTTATTTACCAAACTGCTGCCCCGGCCAGGCCATGCGTGGTGGAGAGGCATGGCTGAAAAGAAAAGGGGTGACACACCTCTGGGCCAGGACTTATCTAGGCCAGGAACAGGAAGAGGTGTGGCCAGGCGGGGGAAAGGTGTGGCCACACTTGATCTGGATGTGACCTCAGGGTCGGGGACCCTCCTAAGGTCAGGTAGGAGGCATGTGACCAGAGGTGGCCCAGGATGTGACCTAGCAGGAGGGGAAGGTGACTGCTTCTAGGTCTACCAGTTACCTAGGTAGTAGATACTGGGCAGAAACTTAGCCAAGAGGTAGGGAGGTGTCCCTGTGCAGACCTTACAGTGTCCTGCTTAGAATTCTTGATCTTGAGTTTTCCAGCTTCCTACAGACAGATTTTCCAAAATTTTGCTTGGAAATCAGAGAGCTGGCAGCTAAGAAGAGAGAAAAGCCAGATGGTCATGAGGGACAGAGTTTTGAGAAACCTCGAATTCTGACACATGCTCTCTTGCTGTCTGACTTCTGAACCAATTGACAGATGAAATACAGGACAAAATGCATCTTCATCTTTATAAAAATAAATTAAAATATGGGCTGAGCACCAATGGCTCATGCCTGTACTAGCTACTCAGAAAGCTGAAATCTGAAGATTTAGGTTGAAAGCCAGCCCAGGCAGGAAAGTCCATAAGACTTATCCTCAATTAACCAGCAAAAAGCTGGAAGTAAAGCTGTGTCTCAAGTGGTAGAGCACCAGCCTTGAGCATAAAAGCTTAGAGATTAGCACCCAGACCCTGAGTTCAAGCCCCAGGACCAACACACACAGACACAGACACACACAGATACACAGACACAGACACACACACACACACACACACACACACACACACACAGTACTGAACCTAAATGGATTTGTAACATTGAAATTCCAAATTGGACAGGCCTCCCTCCTCAGGGCCTCCGTGTACCTCCTGAGATTAAGGTAGCTGCATAGATGATACAGCAGCCAGTGGCAGGCTTTTCCCAGGAGCTTAGCCTATTATGAATGGGGCATACAGAAACCCTATCACAGGAGGCTGGAGGGAACTAAGCACTTCCTTGGTTTTCTTTCTTTCCAGGACCTTCACCAGCAACATTCCCATCCCTTGCCTGCACTCAGCAAAGCTCATCTGCAGCTTCAATTCACAAGGATCCAAGAGTCCAGCCACCTTCTGGAGGCCTTACGGAAGGAACTGGACAGAGAAGGTGCACTGACTCTGAAAACAAATGGAGGTTCAAACCCCACCTCTGCGGCTCCCTATACCAATAGCATTGGGCAAGATAGTTAAATTCCCTGAGCTTTAGTTTCCTTCTTCATTTGGTAAGAAGCACATTCGTCACAAATACTTGCTGTGTGTCTGAAGTGATTAGTGTTAGGTCTGCCTGGGAGAATAGCCCGCTCCTCTTCATGACTGACACTATGTAGCCTTACCAGAAATCACCTGCCTGAAAGCAGTAATCACCTGTAGCTGTCAATCACCTGACTGTGAGTCAGCAAAGGACACCAGAGTCTGAGGTAACTTCCTCATCCTCTGAGGTCAGTTCCTGAACTGCCCTGGTCATGCCTCCTTTGGACAGTGAGAGGTTTCCCCAGGCTCTGAGATCACTTCTGCATCCACTGTGGTCACACCTCCTCCCTGCCTTTCCCTATATAATCCCCCTCAACCAAAAATTCCCTTTCTTTTACCTTCCCTTCCCCTCCCCACCCCTCCCCCTCCCTTCCCTTCCCTTCCTTCCCCTTCCTTTCCCTTATCTCTGCACACCTTCATCTTGTACAGGCCAGCAGTTTGCTCTCCCTCCAATGAACTCTTTTGCCTGACCATATGGTAGTCTCCTTTCAGCAAACTTTCTATCCGGGAGACCCAGGAGGGGATAGTGTCAGGAGTCACTGAATCCCCTCCTCTTCTCTCTCCAAGGGTGAATCTGTCTCCTGACCACCCCTCCTCAGATCTAAACTGCCAAAAGCCAAAGGAACCTCACCTCAGACTTCTAGCCTGTACTATTCTATTGCTGGCTATACATCCACACCATCTCTTCTCTATGTCTGATGAGTGACTTCTATCTATGGGCCTTCTGTTCATCTGTCTGTATTTTTCTATGTGGTACCATGCCAAAGGGAACCCCTACACTTTTTTTAGTAGTCTGTTTTCCTTCTAGGGACATCTGAATAGAGAATTTGACTCTATGTTCTTGCAGACTCCCCTCTACATCCTTGTGGACACTCTCTACATACTTATTGGACTCCTACATCCTCACCAGACTACTCCATAAAGCCAAATGCAACCCTCTGCCTTGTACTCTCAAAAGTGAAGCACTGGCTGGGTCCTGGGGATTCCCTCTAGGTTCCCTGTCAAAGGCTAGCTGTTCTGGGCTTGAAAGCAGCTCTAAAAACAAAACAATACAAAACAAAAAAACTTATCCACTTAGACTGCAGTACCAATTGGATAATTGCAATCATTGACCTTAATACAGCACTTTTGACCCCCACAATATTGCAAGATTTGGACAATTTCTGTCAAGGCAATGATAAATGGTCAAATGTTCCAAATGTTTAGGTTTTCTTTGTTTTCCTTGCTCATCCTTCTTTCTGTCTTTCTAAGTAAACACCCTCAGTTGTAATAGGATCTCCCCCCCATCGCTTTCAGAGCTGCTGTCTGTTAGTATGCTACTTCCTTTCTGCTCATCTATTTGCTTTTTGTCTGCTTGCTTTCTTACTTGCTTACTCACTCAGTAAAGCTCCACCAAGTTCTCTTACCCTTGTGACCTGTCCAGAAATTTATCATCTTGGCCAAATGATGGACTAAGGGTTTAGCTTTCCATGACCCCCTTGCTTCCATCCTCTATCCATCCATGAAATATTCAGTGATAAATTCATATGCTAATATGCCTTGCTAACAAATTGCAGCCTCTCTCCTCAAGCTTTGGAAACTGAGGCCTGTCCGCCTGCCCATCTAATGTGCTTTGCTAGCAAAAATGTCTAAACATATTCTGTTCTTAGCCATCTAGGTCTTGGTTATTTGGAAGAGATTCTGTTTGTTGGCAAAAAAAAATTTGTCTTGAGTTTTGCTTTGTATTTTGTTTGCTGTTGCTTGTTTTAGCATTGACCACATGGTTCTCTCATGTCTTTTGTCACTGGAATTCCAGAAAACTTCAGCTGATTTTCATCTTTTTAAAGCCTAAATGCTCCTTAAAACTTTTCTGAACAAATGTGTGTATGTGAACATGTTCAAAATAACCTCATTTTAATACATAAAAACTGTCATCATGGTATGAGAAAGTCTTTTCTATCAACCTAAAGGGCTTCTGTCTTAAATATTGATACTTTTGTTATTAATGCTTCCTATAATTATTTCCCTTTTAACTTCAATTGTAAGTAGTATCTGTACCGTTGTTTTTTGTTTTGTTTTGTTTTGTTTTTTGTCAGTCATGGGGCCTGAACTCTGGGCCTGGGTGTTGTCCCTCAGCTTTTCAGCTCAAGGCTAGTGTTCTACCACTTGAGCCACAGCACCCCTTCCAGCTTTTGCTGCTTATCTGGTGCTGAGGAATTGAACCCAGGGCCTCATGCATGCAAGGCAAGCACTCTACCAATGAGCTACCTTCCCGGCACTCTGTACTGTTTTTGAACAGCAGCCAAGGTTAAAAAATGGGCGGTGTTAAACTACAAAGAAGGTTATCAGATTTGGGCATCATCAAACATTTCAGAGGATTATTACATTGCATTAAAAAGGAACTTACAATTTTTCCTCTTTCTCTTATTTCTGATTGATTGATTGATACATAGTAAGGGATTGCCCCACAACTTAGAGATTTACTTACAACCATTTAGAAAAAAAAAAAAAGATCATGTTCCAGTTCTTTCCAGGTTGAACTCATTCCAGATTCCCGATGGTGTGTGCACAGGACACATGTACCCCAAAAGAGCTCAGAACTTCCTGGGTTCCAGAGCTATGATTGAAGTAGTAAGCTCAGAACCAGACAATGTCTCTATAAGGTCCATTCCTGGATGGTGAGCAGACCCCTCCCAGTACCTGTGTTACCTAGGCAACTGGGACACCTGGAAGAGGTCACATCTGCATCTGCTGAGGTCACATCTGGATCTGATGTGACCACACCTTTCTCTCACCTGGTCCCACCTCCTCTTACCTAGTCCCACTTCCCTTTACCTGGACACACCTTTCCCTGCCCCTACCCTATATAAGGCCTAACCCAGGGCCAGACGCCCTCTTTGCCAGCCGCGTGGAGTGTCAACCTGGCCTAGTCCCAGCAGGTCTACTGAATAAATCTACCCCTTACCTGAATACCATTTGTGTGGTGCTGTTCTTACTCCACTACCTCTTTTTATAGCCCTAACAGTCTCTTCCACCCACAGTGAACTTTGGGATCTGTGCCCCCTGGAGAATGCACTTCTGTCCTAGCTTTCATTTCTGATGCTGAGAAAAGATTCTAGAAGAGTGGCACCCAACTACATAGGTACAGCAGAAAGTCCAGGAAGACCCTCCTCTGTGACCACCCAGAAACCATCAGAGCCCACGCTATAGAATTGGCACTTTTTCTATGACAGAATTTGATACAGATGTAGACCTTCTGGCTTGGCCCCATGTCTCTCAATGCCTATGCCAACCTAGCTTGAACCTGGGCAAATCAATCAGGGTCAGGAATCCTGTTCCCTAGCCAACAATCTAGAGGGTAGTAGTTCTCCAGAGGGACAGAATAGGGCCCTCAAACTCAAGAGGTTTTCTAAGGGTTATTTTAAATGCAAATAAAATCAAAGGAGTGTAAAGCAAAAAGGGGAAGTTAGTGGAGTGGCTTTGGAAAGGAAGTTAAAAATGGCTTCTTTGGGATAAAAAGAAATTGGGAAGTAAGAATTGTCCTAAATGTTTGTTTCAACGTGGAGAAAGGGGAAAATTAAGAATACCAAAGTTCACTAAAGTATTTGTTTATATCAGGGTCTTTCAAATGAGCACCTTTTAACTTAAATGCTACTTTTGCTATCTAATGTCTGTTTCCCAAGGATGTAAGCTGCCTTGCATACAAAGCTATTTTTTAGATTTTTTTTGTTGTAAATCACAAAGGTTTGACAAAATGGTTTTAGTTAGTATCCTAAAGTGCTCTATTTAGTTAAAAATTAAGAAAATATGATTGTTTAATCCATTATTGTTTCAAAACACAATAGTGAACAGTTTCATGTTTACAGATTTGATCTTCTGCAGCATTTACAGTCAGACCCACAGAGGGATAAATAACTGTTATAAATATTTACTGGTCAAACTTAAGTTTCATTCTTAACAAGTTCCAGGTAAGCTTGGCTTAAAAACTATTTCTATTGATCTCCCTGTTGCTTCAATTGGAAATAAGTGTGTTGTGGCATAAAACTTACTTGATCTGCCCCTCCAACATGAGACATGCCATCAGTCAACTGGAACAAGCCACCCCAGCAATGAACAAATGGGACATTATCCCAGCAAGGAGCAGATACCCCTGGGACATAACTTGTCCTGGCTACAAGAGTCTATCCAGAGTCAATTGGAAAAACTGCACAGATAAGAGGGAGTGGTGTCAGATCCTAAATGAAGTCACTTTGCACTTGCCCTTTCAAAATTAACCAGAGCTGGTAGGTCAAAAGAAAATAGTTAATGTGCATGTCTATCTAATGTTCATACCTCTCTTTTTTCTAACTGAACAGGAACTTACATTCTTGCCTTTGTTACCTGCTATTTCAATTTATAGTTAGTCTTAGACTCAGGATAGGCCTCCTCCTGGGCCCTTAACCACTCCAATGTAGCCCCAGCTTCTGATTGACTTCTTTTTTTTTTTTTTGGGTCCGGTTGTGGAGCCTGAACTCTGGGCCTGGGCGGTGTCCCTCAGCTCTTCAGCTCAAGGCTACCGCTCTACCACTTGAGCCACAGCGCCACTTCCGGCTTTTTCTGCTTATGTGGTGCTGAGGAATCGAACTCAGGGCCTCAGGCATGCAAGGCAAGCACTCTACCACTGAGCTACCTTCCCAGCCTCTGATTGACTTCTTAACCAGTCCACCATGCTCTGATCACCAGATGTTAATATGTCAGAAATAGAGACATGATCCACCAACTCCAGGACTGCCCAGAATGTAGGTTACAGGAACTAGCCAAGTCATCCATTTTTTTCTTTTCTACCCTGAATGGATGGCTTTTCTTCCTTCTGCCATTTGTGTGCCCTCTAATAATTTTTTTCTTTCCTTATTGTACAGTCCCTGCCTCATAAGATTTCTTTCAGACTTCATCCAAGGACACATACATGCATCCATCACCTAGCAACTGTTACTGTTGCCTTCTCCCAGACCAGACAACATCTCTGCCATCTACCCCTAAGGTCAACACCCCTTGTCATCAGGAAATAGCCAGAGGGAATTGGCACCCCTTTATAATTATCAAAAGGCTGGAATGTTAGGTCTACCCAGGAGAACAGCCCCCTTTCCCCTTCATCTTCATGAAGAACAGCATGTAGCCTTACTAGAAATCACCTGCCTGAAACCAGTAATCATCTGACTGTCAGTCACCTATCAATCACCTGACTGTGAGTCAGCAAAGGAACCCAGACTCTGAGGTCATTTCCTGATCCACTGAAGTTACTTCCTGAACTGCCTTGTTCATGTCTCCTTCAGACAATGAGAGGTTCCCCAGGCCCTGAGATCACTTCTGCATCTACTGTGGTCCCCCTTCCAACCTTTCCTGATATAATCTCTCTCAACCATAAATTCCCTCTCTTTTCTCTCTGCACACCTCCATCTCATGTGGCTGGCAGTTTGCTCTCCCCCAATTAAACACTTTTCTGCCTGAACCATGTGGCAGTCTCCTTACAATTAGAACTGGGAACCACACAGGCAAAGTTCTTCACAGAACTTTGAGTCTTAATAGGAAAGCAGATGTTGCCAAAATAACCACAATATATCATTTTGGTGGCATTTTTTAAACTCAAAGGTTGAAATTTGCTAGGCAGAAGTGCTATCACTTGAGCTACATAGCCAGTCCTTTTTGGCTTTATTTTTTAGGTAGGATCTTACATGTCTGCTTAGGGCTTGCCTCAGATTGTGATCCTCCTATTTATGCCTCCCAAGTAACTAGTATTACAGGTGCACACTATCATGCCCATTTTGTTTGTAAAGAAGAGGGCTCACTAACTTTTGTCTGGTCTGACCTCAAACTGTGATCCTCTTGATCTCTGCCTCCTAAATAGTTGGGATTACAGACGTGAGCCACCACAATAGATCTTAAATGCTAATGGAATGCAGAGAAATCATATAATCCAGTCCAAGGGAAAGGATTTATGATGATATGTAGAATTGTTAGGTTTTTAAAAAGAGATAGCCAAGTAAGAACAGCAGCACCTCAGTTCAAATCCGAGTCAAGGCACCATTTATGTTAGGTTTTTAAAAAGAGGTAACCAAGTAAGAACAGCAGCACGCACGTGGTATTCAGGTAAGGGATAAGTTTATTCAGTAGACCTGGGACCAGGCAAAGTTGGCACTCCACGCGGCTGGCAAAAGTCCTGGGAAAGAGAGAGAGCTAGGAAAGAGAGAGGAAAGAGCTAGAAAAGAGCAGAGAGAGAGCTAGAAAAGAGAAGGGAGCTGGGAAAGAGAAGAGAAGGAAAGAGCTGAGAAAGAGCTAGAAAATTGCAGAGAGAGAGAAAAGAGCAGAGAGAGCTAGAAAAGAGCAGAGAGAGAGAGTCTGGGCCTGGGCTAGGCCTTATCTAGGGTATGGGCGGAGAAAGGTGTGGTCACATCAAATTCAGATGTGACCTCAGCGGATGCAGATGTGACCTCTTCCAGGTGTCCCAGTTGCCTAGGTAACGCAGGTACTGGGTGGAGACTTTGCTGCGAGGAGGGTGGAGTCTGCTCGCCATCCAGGAGAGGACCTTACAGAATAAGCCAGCTCTTTTCCCTTGAGCATGCAGTTTCCAGCTTGAGAAGAGAGGGAAAGGAGGAAGAGAGCCTTTGAGGTCAACCAAATGATGTTGGAGGTGTTTTTTTCCCATTAGTATAGCAGACAGAACATGGCTACGAGTTTTATGCAGCACTGCTGAGAATCATTTCATCAAAAATAGCAGAGTAAGGAATGCAAGAAAGTCTTTCCTCCAGAAAATCAACAAAATATTAGCAAAAAATATCATAATTACTCATTGCAGAGTTTTGCAAATTAGTGATAGTCTTTCAGGATTTAGGGAACTATGTAATGGAGAAAAAGCTTCCAGTTTGGACCTGGGGATGTACCTCAGTGGGAAAGCCTTAGCCTACCATGTATGAGGACCTTTGTTCAATCCTAAATACACACACACAGAGAGAGAGAGAGAGAGAGAGACAGACAGACAGACAGAAAAGGACATATCATAGTAACACTGTCTTTTGACATTCTTCTTTCCTAACTCCATAATAGCTTTGACAATAGCCCCAAAACAGAACAGCCACAACCCAGAAGCTTAGGGAAATACAAGGTTGGAATTCCTTTAAACACCCATTTCCAAACTATTGCTATTATCTGACCCTCCGGACACTTCCTGCAAGATTGCTCTCTTAGGGCTATCTTTATTTCATCTCCCTAGTGCTTTGTACACTAAGCAGAAGCCTTCCTCCCCACCCCCCAAGCATATTGTTTGAAAAGAATCTGAGGCAATCAAAGGTTGCTTGAGGTAATAAATAACAAGCTGAACAAACAATAGGCTAATCTAAGGTCTTTCCTGATTATGCTCTAGCTCTTGTGATGTCCATAGCCCTATCCTTATATATAATAGCCTACAAGCTCATGAATATGTCAGAGCTTTTCAAAGACCCTTATTCTCCCACTTTTTTGTGTTAAAGAAAAACATGATGTGGTTATGTTCTGTTTTACAAGAGACACTAGTTCCTAAGACAAAAATAGGTCTAAAGGATAACAATGAAAAATAATATACCATTCAAAGATTAATCAAGAGATTACTGAAGAGCTGAGCATGGTAGTACATACTTGTAATCTCAGCACTCAGTGGTCTGGGGCAGGAGTGGTGTACATTTAAGGCCAGTCTGGGTTGCTACATAGCCAGATTCTGCCTTTTAAAAAGCTTGTTGAAGCCAGGCACTGGTGGCTCACAACTGTAATCCTAGCTACTCTGGAGGCTGAGATCTAAGGATCATGGTTGAAAGCCAGCCCAGGCAGGAGAGACCGTGAGACTCCTATCTCCAATAAACCACCAGAAAACCGGAAGTGGCGCTGTAGCTCAAGTGGTAGAGCGCTCGCCTTAAGCTGAAGAGCTGAGGGATAGCGCCCAGGCCCAGAGTTCAGGCTCCATGAGTGACCAAAAAATAAGTTTGTTGAAATAACTATATTAATGCCAAACTAAACAGATGATAGGACAAAGAAGGGCAATTTATAATAACAAAAGGCTCATTCAAGAAAAAATAACTATTGGGCTGGGAAGGTGGCTCAGTGGTAGAGCACTTGCCTTGCATGCTCGAGGCCCTGGGTTCGATTCCTTAGCACCACATAAGCAAAAAGAAAAAAGCCGGAAGTGGCGCTGTGGCTCAAGTGGTAGAGCGGTAGCCTTGAGCTGAAGAGCTGAGGGACAGTGCCCAGGCCCAGAGTTCAGGCCCCACAACCAGACCCAAAAAAAAAAAAGAAAAAATAACTATTATAAACACTATATTATAATAACTATTATAAACTACTATAATAAACTATTATAAATTATTATAAAATAACTATTATAAAAATAACTATTAGCCGGGCGCTGGTTGCTCACGCCTGTAATCCTAGCTACTCAGGAGGCTGAGAGCTGAGGATCACAGTTCAAAGCTAGCCCGGGCAGGAAACTCCATGAGACTCTTATCTCTAATAAACCACTAGAAAACCAAAAGTGGTGCTGTGGCTCAAGCGGTAGAGCACTTGCCTTGAGCTGAAGAGTACAGAGAAAATGCCCAGGCCCAGAGTTCAAGCCCCATGACTGACAAAAAAAAATAACTATTATAAACTATTGTAAACTATTATAACTATTATAAACCTATTATAAACACTTAACAACTGAGCCATAAAATGTTTGAAGCAAAACCTGCTAGAATTAAAGAAAGAACTATATAATTTAAAAATAATAGTTGGAGATTCCCAGTATCCCACTTTTTAAAATTAAACTGATGTTTGAACTCAGGATCTTGTGTTTGCTAGGCAGGTGCTTTACTACTTGAGCCACACCCTCAATTCTTTTTGTTTTAGTTATTTTTCAAATACAGGCCTGAATTTATCCTATGTGACCTAGACCACAATCATCCATTTATACTTCCCTGGTAGCTAGAATGGTAGAATCACTATGCCCAGCTTTTTTTTCATTGACATGGGGGCTTATGAACTTTTTACTGGGGTTGGCATTGATCCCTGGGTAGCTAAGATAACAAGTGTATGCCACTATGCCCTGATCAAAGACTCCGCTTGCAACTGTGGATAGAACAACTGAAAAGAAGTTTAATAAGGAAATAATAGAAGGATTGAATAATATAATTACAAAAAGGCCATCATGTTAGGCTAAAAATGTCCCAGCTACTTTGGAGGCTGAAATCTAAGGATTTTGGAAAAAAGCCAGCCTGGGTAGGAAAGTCTATAAGACTCTTACCCCCAATAAACTACCCCCCAAAAAAGCTGGAAGTGGAGCTGTGGCTCAAGTGGTAGAGTGCTAGCCTTGAGCAAAACAGAAGCTCAGGGACAGTGCCCAGGCCCCTGAGTTCAAGCCCCAAGACCAGTACTAAAAAGATAATTCAAATCAATAATCTAAACATTCATCTTAAGAAGCTAGAGAAGTGTTAACAAAGAACACTAGGAAAGCAGAGGAAGGAAATAATGACAAACACAGCAGGTAATAAATAAAACAGAAAATAGGAAAACAACAGAGAAAATAATCGAAACCAATAGTTCTTTGAAGACTAAAAAAATACTGAAAACTTTTTAACTAGATAGAAGAGAGACAGACAGAAAAGAAAGAAGGAAAGGGAGAGGGTAAATTGCTACCAGTCTTACAGAAGCAAAAAGATTGTTAGTGCCAGATGTAGTGGCATATATCTATAATACTAACTAGTTAGGCTGAAATAGGAGGATCACAGTTCAAGGTCAACTCAGGCAAAAAGATTTATTGAGATCCTAACCGAAAAAAAAATTAAAAAGAGGTAAAAAGAAAAGGGATGTGCCTAAAAGGGTAGAGTGTTTACCTAGCAAGCGCTATGTTCTGAGTTCATTCTCCAGTACTGCAAATAAAAAGACCATGAGGGAATAGTATGAACAATTATATTCTGAACCTATAAGATTTTTATTAGATGGATAGACAAATTCCTAAGATGATACTACCAAGACAGACTGAAAAAGAAATCTGAATCAACTTATAAGTGATGTGATTAAAACAGTAATCAAAACTTCCTACTTAAAAATTAACTTAGAAGCCAGGGGGTGGTGGCTCACACCTGTAATCCTAGCTATTTAAGAGGCTGAGATCAGAGGACTGCAATTCAAAGCCAGCCCAGGTAGGAAAGTCTGCAAGATTCTTATTTCCAATTAACCACCAAAATGTCACTAACATAGGTGTGACTCAAGTGGTAGAACACCATCCTTGAGTGAAAAAGCTAAGGCACAGTGCCCAGGCCTTGAGTTCAAGCCCCAGTACCAGCACATACACATGGAAATAAAACTCAGATTCTTCTATGGCCTTGTGCCATTTGTGATCTGGCCACTGCCTGCTATTCTAAATCCATCTCCTTTCTTTCTCTTTTCATTGCCCAATGAGCTTTGTCTGGCTGTCCTTGAAAAGATCAAATTCATTCTTGGCTAGGGCCAGCACATGTTGTTTCCTCTGCCTGGAATGTGCCTGGCTTACCTAGTTTGGATCTGTGATCAAATGCCACTTGTGCCTGATGGTATTTTTTGTCAGCCATGGGGCTTGAACTCAGGGCCTGGGTATGGTCTCTGAGCTTTTGTACTCAAGGCTAGTGCTCTACCACTTTGAGTCACAGTGCTACTTCCAGTGTTCTGCTGGCTTATTGGAGATAAGAGTCTAATGGAGACTTTCCTGCCCAGGCTGGCTTGGAACCACGATCCTCAGATGTCAGCCTCCTGAGTAGCTAGGATTATAGGCATAAGCCACCAGCATCATGCCAAAGTGGTATACTTATGATCATTCCATATGAAGGAGCTGTGCTGCCATCCATCTCCATTCTCTTGCAGTTTTTTTTTCAGAGCTGAGGACAAAACTTAGGGCCTTGTACTTGCCAGGCAAGTGCTCTTCTCACTGTGCTAAATCCCTAACCCCACCTTGTCTGCTTTTCGACTACATAATTCACCATGTATAACCTTGTATATTTAGGTATTTATTCTTTCTCTTTCTCAATATCACTGAGGCTCTTGAGGGCAGTGGTATGGTCCGTACCCCTTGTACCCCTAGTACTTACCACAGAGAGTGGTTCATAGAAAGGATTTGCCAACTGGTTGAATCTACACAAATGCATTCACCCCAGTCCTCAACGTGGACACATTCGTCTAAGCTTCCTCTACTCCTTCCTAACCCTGTACCCTCCACCCCTGAGGAACTGGAAGCCAGAGTGCATGATTACAGGGACACTGGAATTCCCGGGCTCAATCAAATCCACTCCAGTGGGAGGCATATGGGCCACAAGGATTCTTGTAAGAGGCCAGTTCTCCCCTAAGTACCTCTCACATGCCTAGAAGTTAATACCAGCTCTGTTCATCAAGAGCCTGAGGATGCAGAAATGAGTGAATTTAAGTGGCCTCTGTTAATTTTCCAGATTCTAAATCATTCCAGAAGGAATTTGAGCCTCTGGCTCCTTTAAAGAACTGTGTTCTTTTCTCTACTTTTCTTTCATTCATTCTTTTCTTTCTCTTTCCTCATTTCTTTCCTTTTTCCTTCTTTTCTCTTTCTCTTTCTTTCCCTTCCTCCCTGCCTTCCTTCTTTGTTTTTCTTATTTGAGGAAGAATGTCTATATGTACCCCCAGGCTGGTTCAAACTTTGTATATAGCCTATACCTGATCGTCCTGCCCCAGCCTCCTGAGTGTTGATATTGCAGGTATGAACCACCACTCTTGGCTTGGCATGGCTTGGTAATGTGGGCAAGCAATGCAGTAAATACAGGACACATGACAGTGCTGCTAGTGTAACACAGCATATTGTTTATGCTACACTTTCCTTCATTTCTAAACAATAATCCCAAGTACAATATATTAAATACACAGCCAATAACTTATATTCATCTACTACCACTTCTACACCAGGGAGCACAGTAGGATTGCTTACACCACAAGCATGTGAGTAACACATTTCACTTTGACTTGACCATGTTGATGATGTCACCAGAGGATAAGAATTTCAGCTCTATTCTCATCTCATGAGACCTCATATTCTCCCATTGCTGATTCTTCTGGCACTTAATACCTGTGTTTCTTACTCAAGAAATGGATGCTTCTAGACTGTGGTTATCTGTTTTTGCTGCATTGCCTCTGGTTTCTTTGCTAAACGTTTCTGTGAACTTCAGTGACTCTGTGATCTGGTCAGCCTATGGCCCTGACAAAGTCTGCTCTTAGACATAGAAGAAAGCGCCCTTTTCAAACGCATAGATGTTTAGGAAGTGGTCAACTGAAGATCAGAATCTCACAGATTTTCTTGCCTGGTCTAGCTGTGAACTGCAATCCTCAGATCTCAGCCTCCTCAGTAGTTAGGATTACAAACATGAGCCACTGGCACTTGGCTAATAAAGCTCTTGTATTTGATCTCCAGCCATGATTTCCACTCTGTGTTTCAGTCTTGCAAGGATGCTAAAGGCTTTCATGCAATTAACAAACTGCAAGGAACTTCAATTTGCCTATCTCTTTACAATAAACAAAAGGGACGGAGGTTGATGACAGTAACTCATTCAAGTTTTTGATCCATTTTGATTGAAGAAAAGCAGAAGCTTTGTCCTCACTTTTGTACTGCCATGATTTTTAGAGGTTGGTGGCGTATGAATTATGGTCAAAAGACAGATAGAAGGCAGGAGTGAAAGAAATGAACTTATTTTGAAAACTGAAAACCAAGGGAAACTTTCAAGCACTTGTCTGTGTATGTGTCCGTGTGTCTGTGTAGTTTCAGATCTTGAACTCAGGGCCCAGGCCCTGTACCTGAGCTTTTCTGTTCAAGGCTTGTGCTCTACCACTTGAGCCATGGCTCCACTTCCAGCTTTTTGCTGGTTAATTGGAGATTATAGTCTCACAGACTTTCTTGTCTGGCTGGCTTTGAACCTCAAGCCTCAGATCTTAGCCTCCTGAGTAAGTTGGTTACAGGCATGAGCCACTGGCACCTGGTTTGCTTTGCCCATTCTTTTTAATTTTTATTGTTATTGTAAAGGTGAGGTACAGAGGTTTGGTTAGAGTTAAATGTCAGGTAATAAGTACATTTCTTTTTGGACAATGTTACCCTTTCCCTTGCTCCTTTGCCCATTTTTAATTGATTATTTTTATTTTTGTTATGGAGTCACTGTTTTTTATTTTGTCTGTTTCAATAAGTGTGTAGTAATATTTCATCATGGAATTATCTGCATTTCTGTAATGGATAGTAAAGCTAAATATTTTCATGTGCTGTTTCTCTTTTTATTCTTTTCCTTCCTGTGTTGTTCAGGTGGTTTTGTGTTTTTCTAATTGGATGTTTGGCTTTACTATTGTTGCTGTTTTGAAAGTTCTTTATCTGTACTATATATGAGTTCTTTTTGAGATTTGTGACTTGTAAAATTTTTTTCAAACCTGTAACATGTCTTTGCATTTTCTCAGTAGTGTCTCTTACAGAGCAAAAGCTTCTAATTTTGATAAAATCCAATTTATACACGATATTATGGATTATGCCTCTGGTGTCATTTTAAAGGAATTTTCATTAATCCTAGGTGTCAAATATTTTCTCCAGTTTTCTTTTTTTTTTTGGGAGGGGGGTCCAGTCGTGGGGCCTGAACTCTGAGCGTGGGCGCTGTCCCTCAGCTCTTCAGCTCAAGGCTACCGCTCTACCACTTGAGCCACAGCGCCACTTCCGGCTGTTTTCTTTTTACTTATGTGGTGCTGAGGAATTGAACCCAGGGCCTCAGGCATGAAGGCAAGTACTCTACCACTGAGCCACCTCCCCAGCCTCTCCAGTTATCTTTTTTATTTGTTTTTTTTTTTTTAAGGTAAGGTCTCTTTAAGTTCTCCTGGCTAGCTTGAAACTCACCTTGTATCATAGACTGGCCTTCTATTCATGATCCTCCTTCCTCAGACTCCTAAGTACTGGGATTACAGGTATGCACCTATATGCCCAGTCTGGTTTTTTTTTTCTTTTTTTTTTTAATTTTTATTTATGTTATTTTATTATTTTTTTTAAATTTAATTTTATTTTATTTGTGAACATACTATACAGAGGAGTTACAATTACATGGGCAGGATAATGCGTACATTTCTTACCAAGCTTTGCAGCCTCCTCCTTTGTTTACCCTTCACATCCCTTCCCAGCCTCCCCCCTCCCCCCCAATCCCAATCCTTCTCCTTCCCCCCCTTCCCCCTCCCCACCGACGTTGTAAAGCTCGTTTTGGACATGTCAACTTGTACTTCTCATTGTTGCAACAGGTCCACCTTTATCCTTAAACAACTGGTTTTTCACCATCTCCTTCACTATATTTGATGTCAGTATGGCCAGTCTGTTTTTGATCTCTAAAAAATATCTAATATGGAGCTGAGTGCTGGTGGTTCATGCCTATAATCCTAGCTACTTAGAAGGTTGAAATATGAGGATCACAGTTTGAAGCCAGCCTGGGCAGCAAAGTCTGTGAGACTCTTATCTCCAATAAAAACTACTCAGAAAAAGCTGGAACTGGAGCTTTGGCTCAGGTGGTAGAGCACTAGCATTGAAGACAAAGATGCTCAGGGACAGCACCTAAGCCCTGAGTTCAAGACCTAGAATTGGGAATACATATATACATATGTGTGTATCCAATATTATAAAAAGGAAGAAAAATATGGAAGTCACCATTCTATAAGTTTGCCTGAATTAATTATGAATGTAAGGAAAACCTTGAACATCTTGATTTACCCAAAATCTTAATCCACCTGAGGATAAAAGCTTCTCATCTTTAGCATGGATGACATCTTGGAGTAGATATTTCTTTGTTGTGTGTGTATGTGGGGGGTATGATTCACACTGTGGAGTATTCCCCAGCTTCCCCAGCCTCTGTACACTACACACCTGAGGCATCTCTCCGGTTGTGAGAACTAAAAAATGTCCCCAGACACAGTCAAGTATCTGGAGGAAGGGGGTTGCAGTGGTGCCTATTGACCCTGTATTAAGCCAGGATATCAGTGATGCTAGGATTTTTACTTCCTGTCTTTTCTGGTTAATGTCAATGGAGAGCTAACTAGGAGTGGTTTAATGTTGTGGATATAGCTCGGTGGTAAAGTGCTGGTTTAGCTAGCCTATTTGGGTTCATCCCACACACTGTAAAAGCAAATCAAAACAAAGCAAATAGCTACTGGGATATGACAAATTATACAGGATTCTAGATATTCACACACAGTGAGACCAAAAGAGGTTCTCTTAAGAGAGAAACACAAAGATGCAATACCTAAGTGCCTCTTCATATTTATCTAAAATAATACACATACTGAAATGAACTCCAAGATAAGGAAACAAAAGACTTATTTTTTTAGTTTTTGATGATTCTGTCTGCCTTACCTTATGTATGGTGTATTCACATGTATATCTTTGGGGGGGGGGTTCAGAACTTGAGGAAAAAGGATGAAAAAATACAGCAGTGGAGCTCACTGGACACTGATTAGAGTGAACTATACAACTCATGGGTGGAGATGGGAGGGAGGAGCTGGGAAAGAGGGAACAGAAGATACCATAGGAAAGGAAATGTACTCATTACCTGACTCATGTAATTGTAATACCTCTGTACATCACCTTTATAATAACAATAAATTTAACAACAAAAAAAAAAAGCAAATAGCTGTGACTGGAGCCAGTGGCTCACACCTGAATCCCTAGCTATTCAAGAGGCTGAGAGCTGAGGATTTTTGTTCAAAGCCAGCATGGGCAGGAAAGTCCATGAGACTCCTATCTCCAATAAATTGGGAAGAAGTTGAAATGGAGACGTGGCTCAAGCAATACAGCACCAGACTTGAGTGAAAAAACTGAAGGACAGTGCCTAATCTCCAAGTTCAAGCCCCAGTACGATGTGCGTGCGCGCATGCGTGTGCGCACACACACACATACACACACACACACACACACTGATTTCTACTGTGTCAGTGGTCTAATAGGTCTGTTGTCTTTGAGAGTTTAACTGTGTAATAAAAAAGGTCCCCAAGATGCCAAAGAGGAGATGCTTTCTCTTCTCTATCCTAGAGCCATGCAATAATTAGTCACAATGAAGTGAATATTACCTTTCTTTCTTTCTTTTTTTTTTTTTTTGCCGGTCATGGGGCCTAAACTCTGGGTCTGGGCGCTGTCCCTCAGCTCTTCAGCTCAAGGCTAGCGCTCTACCACTGGAGCCACAGCGCCACTTCCGGCATTTTCTGTTTATGTGGTGCTGAGGAATCGAACCCAGGGCCTCATGCATGCAAAGCAAGCACTCTACCGCTGAGCTACCTTCCCGGCCCCTGAATATTACCTTTCTAGCACCCTTGATAGCCCAATAATGCTAATCCTGGATTTTTTTTTGTTTTATATACAGTGTCCAAGGGTTCAGCCATACTGTAATGGAAGAAATATGGATGAAAATACATCTAACTACTTCTTGTCTGGAAGCAGAAGTCTATCAATCTGATTTTTGTACCAAATCCAATTGTATCATTTTGTGTAGTATTGGCTGGGAATGGGAAGTTCAGGCAGGCCTGCTTGTGTCCATCTCTTCTGTCAATATATGGTGGCCAGCAGGGGGTGGTCGAGAGCTACAATCCAGACACCTGGTTCCCAAAGGTGTCAGATAGGAAAAAAGAGAGATGAAGGGAGGAGATTGGAAATAAAGCCTTTATTGAATACACTTAATGTGAGTAATGCACAGTGCCAGATGGGTCTTACCACATTTGCCTGAAGCATGTGTCATCATATCCTGTTGATGCTACTTCTTAAAAAGTCTTCAGGGCATCCATATTTTGCAATTCCCACTTAGGCAACAATTTTCTTTTACCTGGATAGGAGTCTAGCCTTCTAACCAGTTTTCCTTCTTCTAATTTTGAGGCCATTCCAAATCTATCATCTGTAATCACCATCTGTAATCTGTGCCATCAAGCTACTCAAGCCATTCCTTATTCATTTATTTATTTACTTACTTACTTTACTTACTTATTTATTTTGCTGGTCTTCTGGCTTGAATTCTGGGCCTGGGTGCTGTCCCTGAGCCTCTTTGTGCTCAAGGCTAGTGCCCTAGTGCTCTACCACTTGAGCCACAGTCCTACTTCCTGCTTTTTCTGACTAGTTTATTGGAGATAAGAGGCTCACAGGGACTTTTCTGCCTGGGCTGGCTTTAAACTGCAATCCTCACATCTCAGCCTCCTGAGTAGCCAGGATTACAGGCATGAGCCACCAGTGCCTGGCTGCCACTCCTTTTTAAAAAAAATTATTAATGATGTATAATTCAAATACTCTAACATTCATCCTTCTAAATGTTAGCAGTCAATGGATTGTGGTTTATGCCAAAGTCATACAGTCATGACCACAGTTTAATTCCAGGATGTCTTTTCTTTTTATTGTGGAAGTGCTAGGGCTTGAACTCAGGGCCTGGGCATTGTCCCTTAGGTTTTTTTCCCCCCCCCAAGGCTGGTGTTCTAGCACTTGAGCTATATCTCCACTTCTAACTTTTTGCTGATTAACTAGAGATAAGATTCTCAGAGGTTTTTCTGCCTGGGCTGTCTCTGAATTGTGATTCTTGCATCTCAGCTTCTTAAGTATCTAGAATTACAGGCAGAAGTCACCAGTGCTTGGGTAGGGCTGCTTTTTTAAAAACACAGTTTGATGTGCTTACTAGATTCCCAAATGCAGAGCTGGAAAATATGGTTACACATATGAGTATTTTACTCAGTATAATTGCACTACCTAGCACAGCACCTGCCAAATTGATGTCTAATAAACATTTGTTGAGTGAACAATTCTTACTAAACTCTCTTCTGTGTGGAAGTGTCTTGGCAGCCCTGTGACAAAAGGGAGCTAAGTGCCCATTGGACATTGGAGAAGTTCTAACAGTGTGAAGAAGCTCATGATTTCAGAGACCTGGAATGGGCAGGGCCAGGAATGCACCCTCAGGTTGTATTAGGATTGCTATGGGAGAGGTGAGGTAGAAGTTAGACTGGAGGGAAGTCAGGTTAGATTCCCATGGGGACAGCAGCCCCTCCCCTTCCCTGTCCCATTGACTCAGTATCTGTTGGTAGGGGTGAAGTCTCAAAGGTATCAACTCAAATATTGGGAAGGGAGTGCAGATAAGTAGCAGAGACAGTGTCATATATGACAGAAATGATCCAAGCTTCTGAGTAAAGTGTAGGATACGTTAAAGTTGGCTTTGCAGAATTGGAAGAGAGCGAGGTGGGGTGATATTGTCCAAAAAGAAATGTACTCATCATTTGACTTATGTAACTGTAACTCCTCTGTTCATCATCTTTATAATAACAATTTTTTAAAGAACTTAGCTATGTGGAAAGCCAGAGGGCTGGAGAAGCCTACCATCCTGCCAGGCCAAATGTTAGGACTACTACCTGAGGACCTCCCTCCGCAGCCTTCTGAGGAATGGAAGCAGGGGGACAGGGAGAATGGGTAAAGCCCATATTGGGGCATCTTAATCTACTAGTGTGATTGTGTTAGTCAAATAACAAACATTTGTCTCAGTCAGTGAACAACAGGGCAACAGATAATGATGTCATGGGGCAGGAAGTGGGCCTCTTGGTCAGGTGATTGCCTCCCAGTATATGGCCTACCAGGAAGGGAGGAACAAAGGAGAAACATAACATTAGATTACTGCCTGTCAGAGATTTTCCTAGTCTATATCCTGGGTCCAATTTGATTTTGTGTCCTTTGGAATATTGGGTCACATGCAACCCCATCAAAAACTTCACCAAGCCAGGTGCCAATGGCTCACACATATACTAGCTACTCAAGAGGCTGAGATTTGAGGATCGTGGTTCAAAACCAGCCCAGGCAACAAAATCCATGAGGCTCTTGTCTCCATTAAACTATTCCGAAAAGGCTGGAAGTGGTGCTGTGTATCAAGTAGTAGAGTGCTAGCCTTGAGCACAAAGAGGCTCAGGGACAGCCCAGGCCCTGAGTTCAAGCCCCAGGATAAAAACAACAACAACAACAAAAACCCAACAACTCACCAAGTTGCTGGGCACCAGTGGCTCATGCCTAAAAGTCACAATCTGAGGATCGTGGTCCAAAGCCAGCCTGAGCAGGAAAGTTGAGACTCTTACCTCCAATTAAGTACCAAAAAGCTATAAGTGGATCTGTGCTCAAGAGTTGAACACTAGTCTTGAACAAAAAACCTCAGTGCTTGGAAGTAGGGTGCCAGTGGCTTGTACGTGTAATATATATTAGTTTGAAAGCTGCTTTCGTGGGGGTATTTTCAACCCAGGAAATCAGCAAAGGCTGAATCTGTGCACATGCTGTTTGACATTGCAGCATCTTTTGCAAGGGCTCAGGTCAGATTCATGGAGTGCTTCTGGTTACAGGATGGAGCAACTCCTCCCCACCCCCTTACCAATGCTTTTTGAAGATGCTTATTTACTAGTATGCAGCATGACAAATGCAGGTAGAGTTCACAGGTTGCTGCAGGTGAAGGTTCTTCTATGTCATGGGTGTCAATGTACAGCATCATGGGTGACTGCTTACGTATAGCACCCGTGGCTCTGTTCTGACCTGCAAATGTAGGCAGGGCTTTCCAGGCTCTTTCCAGCAGCAGATATCTGCTAATCTCACCCAGTCAGACTTGCTGTGATCTCAAAGAGTTGACCTAGAATCTATTGAAATAGGATTTAGTTCACACTGGTGGGAAATGCTCCCAGGCTTAGTGACACACCTCTGTAATCCCAGCAGTCAGGAGAATGAGGAATTCCAGGTCTGCTTGGGCTACACAGCAAGAATGTCTCCCCCCAGTAAAAAAAAAAAGAGGAGTGGTTAGAGGAATGGAGATATGGCTCAGTGGTAGAGCACTTAGTTAACATGTACAAGGCCCTGGGTTCAATCTCAGCACTGAAAAAGAATGGAAAGAAGGAAGGGAGGTGGAAGAGAGAGAGGAAGGGAGGGAGGAAGGGAGAGAGTATGGGGAGGAAGGAAGGGAGAGGAGATCTAGGGATACTGGAGCCTATGCCCAGACCAGCAGATGTCTGTCCACTCTGTCCCAGGTCTAATCACCATACACAGAGCTGCCAGAAAGCACAGACTCATTTCAGAACAAGAGGGCAGACTGCCTCTTTTTTTGTCAGTCATGGGGCTTGAACTCTGGGCCTAGACGCTGTCCCTGAGCTCTTCAGCTCAAGGCAAGTGCTCTACCACTTGAGCCACAGGGCCACTTCCAGTTTTCTGGTGGTTAATTGGCGATAAGAGTCTCACAGTGACTTTCCTGCCTAGGCTGGCTTTGAACCACAATCCTTGGATCTCAGACTCCTGAGAGCCACTGGAACTTGGCCAGCCTGCCTCTTTTAAAAAGAAGTTTCTCTTATTGAACATTGCCTTTATCGTCTCTGAGGGACTGTAAGGCCTGCTTCTACAAAATTTTACAACTGGATGAGGAAGCATGCTTCACCTCAAGCCATTTGGGCAGAAGCAGCAAGGGCATTGTGTTGTAGAGAGTGCGTATGTGTGTAGGTGTGTATGTGTGTGGGGGAGGGGCGCGTGATTTGCAACTAGAAGCCCAGCAGAGTATCAGGATCTTCCCTTAACACCATCTTAGGCAGGTATAGTAACTGCAGTTCTGCAAGTTGTGAGAGAATGCCCAGAAGGTTCTCCATTCATTTCCTACTTCTCTATATTCGCGGAAGTCTTCAGTTAGGTATTTAAATAGGTAGGTTTAATTAGGTAGCTGGTAAAAGGAACACCACACGCATTCAGGCAGGAAGAGACGTTTATTTTACAGAACTGCTTGCCCCTGCCAGGCAATGTAGAGACCACATAGCCAGAGGAAGGGGCAGGCTGAGGTCTGACCTGGGTTTAAGTAGGGAAGGGGAGGGGAAAAGGTATAGCCAGGTGAGGGAAGGTGTGACCACACTTGATGCAGATGTGACCTCAGGGCCTGGGACCCTCCCCTGGTCTGAGGGGAAGAGTGTGTGTGGGGGGAGCCCAGGATGTGACCTCCAGGTGTGCCATTACCTAGGTGACACAGGTACTGGGCAGAGACTTAGCCAAGAGGAGTGAGGAGCTTGCCTCGCATCCCCAGGGTGAACCTTACAACTTCCACTCCTCCATCTCATCTCAGTCCCTGTATTAGTTATGTATCACTATATAACAAACGACACCTCCCCCTTCCTCAAGTTGTAGTGAGTTTGAAAAGCAAATGCAAGCAAGGCACTGGTGGCTCACACCTGTAAACCTAGCTACTCAGGAGACTGAGATCTGAGGATCGAGGTTCAAGGCCAGCCTGGACAGGAAAGTCAGTGAGATTCTTTTTTTTTTTTGTCGGTCGTGGGGCTTGAACTCTGGGCCTGGGCACTGTCCCTCAGCTCTTCAGCTCAAGGCGAGCGCTCTACCACTTGAGCTACAGCGCCACTTCCGGTTTTTTTTCTGGTGGTTTATTGGAGATAGGAGTCTCACAGTCTCTCCTGCCCCGGCTGGCTTTGAACCTCAATCCTCAGATCTCAGCCTCCTGAGTAGCTCACAGTCTCTCCTGCCCCGGCTGGCTTTGAACCTCAATCCTCAGATCTCAGCCTCCTGAGTAGCTAGGATTACAGGCGTGAGCCACCAGCGCCCCGCTGTCAGTGAGATTCTTACCTCCGATAAACTACCAGAAGAGCTGCGAAGTAGCGCTGTGGCTCAAGTGGCAGAGCACAAGCCTTGAGCAAAAGAAGCTCAGGGACAATACTCAGACCCTGAGTTCACTCATCAGTATTGTCAAGTACACACACACACACACACACACACACACACACACACACACACACACACACACACACACACACACACACACACACACACCATATTATCTCATACTTTCTGTGCATTAAGGTGCCCCCCACAGTTAGTGAGGGTATGGGCTGGGTCTGCATTCATCTGAAGGCTTGGGTGATTGGTTCAGTGCCTCACCAGGAACCAGAGATATCATCACAAGGGACTGTACCACCTTCTTTGTGCCCAGGAATCTTACTACACACAGTGCTCCATTTTTTCTATTTATTACAGGCCATCCATTAATCATTAGAAGCAAGACCTACAAGTGCTTTCTTTCCAGAACAGAGGAATTAGTGTCTGCCTTTGGGTAGGTGAAATGGTGAAGAAATTGTGGCTGTAACATCATCTTATCTGGTCATATGTACATAGCTTTTGACCTTTTCTGCTTGTCCCAGACATATACTAGTTGTTGCAAATAAAGGACATAATAGGACTTATGTTTCTTTGGGCCTGGCTTACTTCACTTAATATAATTTTTTCCAAGTCTTTCTATTTCCTAACAAATGGGGTGATGCCATTCTTTCTGATGGAGGCATAGAATTCCCATATATATATATATATATATATATATATATATACACACACACATATACATATATATATATCATATTTTCTTGATCCATTCATCTACTGAGGGGCATCTGGGTTGGTTCCATATCTAAACTATGGTAAATAATGCTGCAATAAACATAGTTGTGCTGGTAGCTTTAGTATGGTCTTGTTTGTGATAGGGACACAAGTGGTTTTTTTCTTTCTTGCTATTGTTTCTAACCTATTTATAAGGTACCATGTGATTTTTTTGTTGCTTTTTTTGTTCCTCCCCCACAGTATAACCCCTGTTTTCACTGTATTTGATGTTGGTATAATTTGGGGAGGGGAAGGGAAAAAACAAAATGTTTAAATAGGGATACAGGTTGAACCATTGTAATAATGAGATGTACAAGACACTATTGAACAACAAACTTTACAATTTATGGGTGGGGGGGAGACTGTAGTTATGGAGATGGGAGGGAAGGGATGGTAGGAGGAAAAAAAGGTGGAGGCTACAATGCTTGATAAGAAATGTACTCATTACCTTGCTCATGTAATTGTAACCCCTCTGTACAGTATATTCACAGTAAAAAACATAATTTAAAAAAAAAGAAATTGTGGCTGTATTTCAAAAATTTCAACAGCTAGCAGGGTACCAGTGCTCATGGTTGTATTCCTATCTACTCAGGATGCTGAGATCTGAGAATTGCAGTTTAAAGCCAGACTGGGCAGGAAAGTCTAAGAGACTCTGATCTATTAACTACCAAAAAATGGGAGTGAAACTGTGGCTAAAAACAAAAACAAAAACAAAAAAACAAGGGGCAGTGCTCAAGCCTGAGTTGTAGCCCCACCCATTGTGGGAAAAAACAAAACTTCCACAGCTGTCCCTCTGTCCACATTGGCTGGTATCTCTCCAACATGCAAAATAGATTCACCATTCCTAAGGCTCATAATGGCCTTCTCCCATCAGTGCCAAGCACAGATTCTTTTTTTCCTTTGTAGTATTTTTCTTGTGCCATCCCTAGCCCATGAATTTAGGGCCGGGGTGCTGCCTCTAAACTTTGGTGCTCAAGGTTGGCACTCTACCACTTGAGCTACAGCTCCACTTCTGGCTTTTTTTGGTGGTTAGAGATGAAGAATCTGACAGACTTTCTCATCAGGCTGCTTTGAACTGTGATCCTCAGATCTCAGCCTCCAGGATACCTAGGGTTACAAACATGTAATCCTAGCACGTGGAGCTAGGGATCCTTTTAATATTTTTTCAGATAAGGCTCTACATTTTTGCCAGGAGCTGGCCTCAGTTAGTGATCCTCCTACCTATACTTCCCATATAGGTTGGATGTCAGATATCATTTACCTAGCTCATTTGTTGAGATGGGAGGATCTCACTCATTTTTGCCTAGACTGTCCTTTAACTGCCATCCTCCTCTCACAAGTAGCTGGGATTACAGGCATGCACCACTGCGCCAAGCCAAAGTGCAGATTCCTATCATCCTTATGAGGTTCACAACCATATCACTGAGGATCCTCACACACAGTTTTATAAGTAAAATGCCTTAGGTAATGTTCTCAACCTTATCTGTGAGTCCATTTGACTTCCCACATCCCCACATCAATACACAAGCTTTGGAAAGTGTAGATGACTTCTACAAATGGTACTGTGCAACACAGAAAACAAGACACAAAGGAGTCTTTCAGAAACTGTTCTAAACTATCCAGGGAGATGCTAAAAGCTCCTTGAAGCCTGGGAATAATTTTCCAGGCTGTTGGCCCCACCCCCTGGGTTCCTAGTTGTATACCTATGGCTCAGCTCTCCTCTCCCATCAAGCTAATTTGCACTTGCAGCTGCATGGGATTGTTTGATTTTGTTTGGCTTCATTGTCTTCCTTTGGCAGCCAGTTGAGTTTTGTAGGCCCAAAGGCGTTTCCCAGTTTTGTACAGTTTATGCCCCTTTCCATGCATGGTGATGTACATGGAATTCATTTAAAACTTTGCAACTGTTCTGTGAATCTTTTTTTTTTTTTGCCATCCTGAGCCACTTCCAGCATTTACTGTGATTAATTGGAAATAAGAGTCTCATGGACTTTCCTGCCCAAGCTGGCTTTGAACCTCAATCCTCAGATCTCAGCCTCCTGAGTAGCTAGGATTACAGGCGTGAGCCACCAGCACCCAGCTTGTGAATCTCTATCTTTTTTTCTTACCATGACTGGAGTTTGAACTCAGGGCCTTGAACTTGCTCAGCTTTTTTTTTTTTTTGCCTGACTGGCACTCTTCCACTTGAACCATACCTCCAGAGTGGCTTTTTGTGGGTTATTTTTAGAGATGGAGTCTCTCTGACTTTTCTGCCCTGACTGGCACTAAAAATGTGATCTTCCAGATCTTAACCTCCTAAGTAGCTAATATTATGGGTGTGACCCACTACCACGTGGCTTCTGTGACTCTTTACTTTTGCCAGTCCTGGGGCTTAAACTCAGGGCATGAGCTGTCCCTGAGCTTCTTTTGCTCAAGGCTAGCTCTCTACCACTTGAGCCACAATGCCACTTCAGGCTTTTTCTCTTATGTGGTACTGAGGAATCGAGCCCTGGGCTTCATACATGCTAGGCAAGCACTCTACCACTGAGCCACATTCCTGTGAAACTTATTAAGGTTTGCTTCATTAGAGAGAAGGTTTGCTCAAAAATAGCTTTGTGGAGAAACATAGGTCCCATGGTTTCCCTTATTTGCAATATCTAGTATATGTATGAGTCAAGCGGAAAAGGTCAGATAATGTGATGTTAGGAAAATGAACCCTTAGATATGTATTTTAATGTTTTTTCTTTCATGCATGTGTTTCTAACGCATTTATAAGATTATTCCTTTGTTGCTTTGTATCCCTCCCCCACAGTATAACCCCTGCTTTCACTATATTTGATGTCAGTATAACTTGTGGAGGAGATGGGGAAAAACAAGTCATTTAAGGATACAGATGGACCTGTTGCAACAATGAGAAGTACAAGTTGTCATGTCGAAAACGAGCTTTACAACGTTGGGGGGGGGATTGGAGGGGGGAGGCTGGGAAGGGATGTGAAGGGCAAACAAAGGAGGAGGCTGCAATGCTTGGTAAGAAATGTATGCATTATCCTGCCCATGTAATTGTAACCCCTCTGTACAGTATGTTCACAAATAAAATAAAAATAAAAAAGAATTAGGTTTGACGAACTTTACAACTTTGGTGGGTGGGGGATTGGGTGGAGGGGCAGGGGGAGGCTGGGAAGGGATGGGAAGAGGAAACAAAGGAGGAGGCTACAATGCTTGATAAGAAATGTACTCATTATCTTGTCCATGTAATTGTAACCCTTCTGTATAGTATTTTCACAATAAAAAATAAAAATTAAAAAAAAATAGTTTTGTGGGCCAGGTGTTGGTGGCTCACACCTGTCATCCTAGCTACTCGGGAGGCTGAGCTCTGAGGCTCAAGGTTAGAAGCCAGACCACGCAGGAAAGTCCATAAGACTCTTATCTCCAATTAACCACCAGAAAACTGGAAGTGGTGCTGTGGCTCAAGTGGTAGAGTGCTCACCTTGAGCTGAAGAGCTGATAGTGCCCAGGCCTAGAGTTAAAGCCCCATGACGGACAAAAAAAAAAAGCTTTGTGCTAAACCTGTAATCCCGATATTCAGGAGGCTGAGGCAGAAGGATAGGGCTAGCCATGGCTATGTAACAAAACTATCTCAAAAAATGGCTTTCATGAACAGTCTCTGAAGGCCTAAGGTACTCTCATATGTTTAGATATTTATTATAATATCCCACTTCTAGCTACCAAAATTGCTATTTGCTATCCATTACTGAGTAACAAATTATTCTAAAACTCAGTGGCATGAAACAAGCATTTGGGGTGTGTGTGTGTGTGTGTGTGTGTATGTGCATGTGTGTGTGTGTGTGTGTGTGTGAGCTGGCTCATGCTAAGACAATGCTGCTATTGTCTCCATTGTTCTTGAATTTAGGAATGACTCATATAGAAATTCTGAACCAGGTTGCTGTCATCCAAAGGCTTGGTGATAGAAGATCATGCTTCACATGGCTGATGGTAAAAAGACTCAACTGCTCATCCCATAGGCCCCTCTTTAGGCAGTTGGAATCGCCTCATGACATGGTAACTAAATTCCTCCAGAGTGACTCATCTAGGAGAGAAACTGTGGTTGGGTACTATAGTATACACCTATAGTCCCAGGGTCCACATAGGTTAGCAAGACTGTGTAAAAAAAGTCAGGGAGCGGGGGGGGGGGCTAGGGGGGAGGGACTGTAATCATAGCTCAAATAGTAGAGAGCTTGTGACACATGTACAAGACCCATGCTATTTCAATCCCCAGCACCTTGGGAAAACAAATGATAACTAGGAGAGAAACCTCAGCAGATGCCACACTGCCTCTAATGACCTACTCTCTGAAATGACTGTCACTTCTGTGTATGCTTTTTATTAGGAGCAAGCCTTAAGAGGAAGGGGATGAAGAGTTCACATTTGACAGAAGGAGCATCAAAGAGTTTGTGGAAGTATATTTTAGTTTTTGTTTGATGCCGGTACTTGAACACCCTTGGCGTTTTTACTCTTGGCTCTCCATTCCTCTTGAGCCACAGCTCAAGCTTTTGCCTGGTTATTTGGAGATAAGAGTCTCATGGACTTCTTTGCAAGGGCGAGCTTTGAACTAACATCCATAGACCCCAGCCTCATGAATAGCTAAGATCACAGGTCTGATGACAGCACCCAACTGCCATCATCTTTCAGGTAGAACCATCATAGACATTCCCAAAAGAACCACAAGTACCAGGAGGTCTGGGGCTTCAGGGAGCAATTTGGATGATATTTTGTCCCTAATTGAAAAACTTGAGTCTATGCTTAGGACATTGTAATAATAATTGTCATGTTTCTTTCTGATATGGCAATATCAATCACTTTAAGTACTGATTCTTCCTTACAGGCAAAACTAACAAACCAGAAATGTAGCAGCTCTTGCCTGTAATCTTAGCTACTAAGGGGGCTGAGATCAGAGGATCACAGTTCAAAGCCAGACCAGGGGGCTGGGAAGGTGGCTCAGTGGTAGAGAGCTTGCCTCACATGCATGAGGCATGTGACCCTTTTCTTCCCTCTAGGGCTCCCGGCCTGGATTCAGTACAGCCTCTCAACCAGGGGTGGGCATTGTAGAGAAGGAAGTCCTGGGGAAGGCCTCTAGTTCTGGTGCTGGGAGCTGAAAAGAGGTCTCTTTGCACTCACATGCAGTGCAGGATTGATCCATTTCAATTGCTTTCCTTTAGTTTTCTCTTTCCCATTTCCAGGTTCCCCAAGCCATATGGGTTCCTGTAGTCCTAGATCACCAAAGAGATCTCCTTTGCATTTTGTCTCTCTTGTTCATCTTTCAGCTGGGTCCAAAGGTGAGCAGAGTTGCAAGCAGAGTTTCTGCTAACTTTTCTGAACTCCTAGCTTAAACCTCAAGCTGTATATGATGGATCTGACTCACATGAATACACACAGATTTTCTTAATTTAAGGTTCTATTTTTAATGCAGATATTTATTGCACACATCAGTGGGGTTCAGGATAATGTTTCTACATCTTGCACCTCAGCTCTCAACCTCCTGCTTAGCTAGGATTACAGGTGTGAGCCACCAGCTCCTGGATGGCCGCTGGCGCCGGGCTTATTTTTTTTAGTTTTCACATAAGGAGAAAACATGTCTGTGTGTGGCTTGAGAGTCGAAAGGAGACAACACTGCCATGTCCCAGGCTGGCCACTGGGTGGCGCACACATACACATCTGAACAGCATTGCAAAAACTGAAAACAATGCACAGGAAAGCTGCAAACCACAAAAGGCTGTTGCTGGGGTTGTAGCTCAGTGGTGGAGTGCTTCCTTTGCATATGCAAGGCCATAGATTCAATCAACACCAACGCAATAAAACACAAAAGGCTGGTTGGTCAGAAGCCACCTGGCAGTTGCCTGCCAAAAAGATTAACTTTCATCATTTAAAATATCTGGAATATATTCCAAGGTTACTGAGCATATAAAGAACCAGGACAAACTCAATTTACAAGGGAAAAAAAAACCTAACAGAGATGCACCTTGGGTGACAGAGGTGTTGAAAATGTCTTGCAGAAATTAAAACAGCTCTGCCAGGAGCTGTTTGCTCAAACCTGTAATCCTTGCTATTCAGGAGGCTGAGATCTGAGGATCAAAGTTTGAAACCCAGAGAAGGAAAGTCTGTGAGACTCATTTCCAAATAACCAGAAAGAAAAAAAAAAAGCTGAGTAGCTGGGAATGTGGCTTAGTGGTAGAGTGCTAGCCTTGAGCATAAGCAGCTCAGGGACAGTACCCAAGCCCTGAGTTCAAGCCCTAGAACTGGTTAAAAAAAAAAAAAAAGGAGGAAAAGGAGGAGGAAGAGGAGGAGAAGGAGGAGGAGGAGGAGGGAGAGGAGGAGGAGGAGGAGGGAAAAAAAGGGGAAAAAAAGCCAAAGTGGAGCTGTGGCTCATTAAGCGACAGTCAGGTGCTGGTGGATCATGCCTGTAATCCTAGTTACTCAGGAGGCTGAGATCTGAGGATCATGGTTCAAAGCCAGCTCGGGCAGGAAAATTCATGAGACATATATCCAGTTAACCACCAAAAAAAAACAGAAATAGAGCTGTGACTCAAGTGGCAGAGTGCCAGCCTTGAGCAAAAAAGCTAAGGGACAACACTCAGACTGAGTTCAAGCCCTAGGATTAACATATAACAAAAACTGATTGAAAGAAAGCACTATGGAAAATGCCCTCTGCACTCAACATCCAGTTCCCCTTCCTCCTTAATACTCCAAGTTTATTCAAGGCAACAATGGCAATCACCAAAAGCCCATTTTTCGGGCTCTTGCTGCAGCTGTTGCCGCTCATCCTGAGCAAGCTCCCTCGCAATGAGGCACAAGCAGAAGTACTCTGCTGGGCTCCCACACTTCCTCTCTTGCGTACTGTGAGACATAGACTTGACTCTAAACTTCCTTCTCTGAAAAGTAAAATGACAATCACAGACAGGCATGGTGGCACACACCTGTAATCCTAGCACTCTGGAGAATAAGACAGGGGGATTGGGAGTCAGAGGCCAACCTGGGTTGTCTCAAGAAACCAGTTGCTGAAGACAAAGCTCAGTGATGGAGAGCTTGCTCAGCATGCACAGGGCCCTGGGTTCCACTGTCTACATCACAATGGTTGTCATCCAGGCTGTCGGTGATACCATCTTCTGTAAGCTGTCACTATTACCCTAGACTCTTTACAGTGGTCCACTTTGCTGGCCATTGCCAAGGCCTACCCAGCTCTTCCCAGAAGCAACTACCCTACCAGGCTTCCAGCTTACAAATGACAAGTGCATTGGCACTATGCATAAACTGACTAAAGTATGGCATATGCATGGGTGGGTTATGTGTAACCCATTTGAACAATTAACAGTTGAAAAGACTGGATACCAGGAAGCTGAAACACTATCTGAGGTGATTGGAGCCTCAGGGGATGGAAACAGTCAAATGCAAAGAAAGGTGGGTAAATAATCATAATCCTCAATGTACATATGCAAAAACAGGTCCAGGAACTGGAGGGCAAGAGTGGGGTTGGGAGAAATGGGGGAGAATGATGGAAGGGGTGACAATGATCAAGATGCATTATACTCAACACAAAGGTGCAATGCCTATGTGCATCTGATATATTGTAGCCAGGCACCGGTGGCCTGAGTTCAAGCCCCACAACTTACTATCTCTATCTCTGTCTATATCTGTCTCAAAGCTGGGTGCTGGTGGCTTATGCTTGTAATCCTAGTTACTCAGGAGGCTGAGATCTGAGGATCGTGGCTCAAAGCCAGCTTGGGCAGAAAACTCCAAGAGACTCATCTCCAATAAACTATTTTTAAAAAGCCAGAAGCTAGCTGGGCACAGATGGCTCATGCCTATAATCCTAGCTACTCAGGAGGCTGAGATCTGAGGATTATGGTTTCAAGCAAGCCTGGACAGAAAAGTCCCCGTGAGATTCATTTCCAATTAACCATTCAAAAACTGGAGGTGGCACTGTGGCTCAAGTGGTGTAGTGCTAGCCTTGAGTACAAAGATGCTCAGAGATAGTTCCCAGGATCTGAGTTGAAGCCCCACAACGGACAAAAAAAGCCAGAAGTGGTGCTGTGGCTCAAGTGGTAGAGTACTCACCTTGAATAAAAAAAGATCCTCGGCAGTGCCCAGGCCCAGAGTTCAAGTGCCAAGACTGGGCACACAAAGATGTAGATAGAGATAATATACATACATATCTCTATCTATATCTAGAAATGAACTCCAGGAAATGAAAAGGTTTTTAGTTTGGGGTTTGTTTGTTTTTTTTTTTTGGTTAAAAAAGATGTATTATGGGGCTGGGTAGGTGGCTTGGTGGTAGAGGGCTTGCCTTGCATGCATGAGGCCTTGGGTTCGATTCCTTATCACCACATAAGTAGCCGTCAGCTGAAGAGCTGAGGCACAGTGTTCAGGCCCCACAACCGACAAAAAAAAAAAAAAAGAAAGAAAAAAAAAGATGTATTATACTCACATCAAATCGAAACTTCTTTGTACAACTATTCAAATGAAAAAAAAAAAAAGAGAAATATACTGGCACTTTCTTCTCTCCACCTTTCTCCCAGAACCATTCCTTATATTGTTCCCATTTGGTCCTTTGAAATCACTTTCAGCTAGTCAGTCCACAGAAGCCACTCCATTCCCCCCAGCAGAGTAAGTTCTAAGCATCCCACTATAATCAAGTCTCAGCCCACAGTATATTCTCAAAGCAGATGAGCTCTCTTCAGCATCTGGCTTCTATCCCCGGGCATGCTGGCTAGAAAATAAGCTCATTTTTTTTAATACAAAAGATGGACATGACGTTGGTGGGGGGGGAGGGAGGGGAAGGAGAAGGATTGGGATTGGGGGGGGGGGGGGAGGCTGGGAAGGGATGTGAAGGGTAAACCAAAGGAGGAGGCTGCAATGCTTGGTAAGAAATGTACGCATTATCCTGCCCATGTAATTGTAACTCCTCTGTACAGTATCTTCACAAATAAAATAAAATAAAAAAAAAAAAGATGGCTTTTCTCAGTCTAGGCACCTACTTTTTGACAATCACCTAATGCTTATTGGCTGGGGACTTATTTTTTTTTTTTTGGTTGGTCCTGGGGCTTGAACTCTGGGCCTGGGTGCTGTCCCTCAGCTCTTTAGGTCAAGGCTAGAGCTCTACCATTTGAGTTACAGCACCACTTCCAGTTTTCTGGTGGTTAATTGGAGATAAGAGTCTCATGGACTTTCCTGCCCAGGCTGGCTTTGAACCGTGATCCTCAGATCTCAGCCTCTTGAGTAGCTAGGATTACAGGCATGAGACACAAGTGTCCAGGTACTACTTTTTTAGAGTTTCCCCTAAGGCCTCTTGAGTGCTGGAATTATAGATAGAAACCACCATGCCCAGCTAATACTGCCTCTTTAAATGACTGTAAGGATGCCTCTAAAGTTGATGTTTGGTTTCAGACAAGGCCTTTCAAAGATATTTACAAGAAACTAAGTGCTGAGTATGATAGTGCATGCCAGCTACCCTGGAGGTGGAGACAGGAAGAATCTGTTTCCAAACCAACCCAAGAAAAAAGTTAGTGGAACCTATCCTATCTCAACAAGCTGGACATGGTTGTGTCCATCTGTAATCTCAGCTACATGTGAGTTATAGATAGAAGGATCATAGTAAAGGTCAGCCCCAAGCAAAACTCAAGATTCTATCAAAAAGTAACTGCAGAAGAAAAGGCTGTGAACATTGCTTAAGTGGTAGACTTCCTGCCTAGCAATTGAGGCCAAGTTCAAACTCCTGCACCAGAAAGGGAAGGAGAAAGGGAGAGAATAAAGAATACCAAAATCTGTCACTCCGACCCATCCCTTTTAGGTGACAGAGTAAACTGCTCATAATATGTATTCTCCCCTCAGAGGTGCTCTCATCTGCCATTTTTTGAACACCTGCTGTACAAAGAAACATGTCTAAGAAGTGAGCATGCTCATTTCCTTTATAAATAAGTATGAGTTTTCCCAACAAAAGCCTCTTGCTTTCTTTGCTGAGAGAGAAAACACTGCTTTGGGAATTATCCCTGGCATTTTCCTTACTAGCTGCAAATAAGAAACCTTTGCCCGGGCTGGGAAGATGGCTCAGTGGTAAAGCGCTTGCCTTGCATGCATGAGGCCCTGGGTTCGATTCCTCAGCACCACATAAGCAAAAAGAAAAAAGCTGGAAGTGGCGCTGTGGCCCAAGTGGTAGAGTGCTAGCCTTGAGCTGAAGAGCTGAGGGACAGCACCTAGGCCCAGAGTTCAGGTTCCCAACAGGCAAAAAAAAAATAAAAAAAGAAACCTTTGCCTACTCTTAAATCTCCAGGTTATGCACTGCACTTCAGTTTCAAAAAGGCTTCTTTTGTGAGAGAGACTGTTTATAAAGTCCTAGGAAAGGTCCTAGCATATAGTATTTGCTCCGTATATAGGCCTTCCCTTGCTGCTGTGCTCTCTGCAACCCTAATCAGCTCTCAGCTAACTGTCTATGAGAATACATGGAACTACTAACAGTACTCTTGGCTAAAGGACAGGCACACGCATTCTCCTTTTCCAGTGTTTTTATTTACATACTTGACATTCACAAACCATTTTCCAGGTCTCTTCTTTGCACAAGTTTCCATTTCTAACAAAGAGCAGGATGAAAATGGCGTATGAACAAACCCAGAGTTAGCAGCATTGTTGATGGCATACCAAGGCTACAAACAGGACAACCATGCCAAAAGCATGGGGCCACCTCCTAGCAGAAGACAGAGACCAATGAGGCTGCCTTTGCTGTCATTCCTTGCTCTCACCTAGTTTAGCTCAAACAGAAAGACATGCTGTTGCCAGCCCTGTGCTCAGGTCTTCAGAACATAACCACTATTGTGAGTTACCAGATGCATGCCCTGTCTTTGAACACTGGAAGATACAAGAACATTTTGAGGCATTAACAATGCCTCTGGCAGAATTTGATTCTTAAGACTTTGAGAAACAGGGATGTATGTGGAAAGGGAAGGGAGAACAAAGGGGCTGGAGGAAGGGTTTGGGTCCAGTCTTCTCCCCATGTTCAGCTGCTCCTATGTTGTCAGAGGCCACTTAGTAGAGAAAAGAACCAATCATGGGCGTGCAGTCAGATGTGGGGCCAGAAACAAGTAACCAGGAAGCAGCCCAGAAAGCGGTCTATTTCTTTCATGTACACAACTGTGCAATTTACAACTGAGTCCTACCTGCTCTCATCCAGTGCAAATTAATTGACTTAACCTTTCTGTATTTTAATTTTCTACCTTTTTCTGGGTTAGTCGTGAGGACCTGGGCTTTGTCCTTGAGTTTTTTTCACACCACAGTGCCACTTCTGGTTTGGTTAACGGGATGACTTCAAACCATCATCATCAGATCTCAGTCTCCTGAGTAGCTAGGATTCCACTATGCCTGGCTAAATTTTCTACTTTATAAAATGAGAATTGTAGCATTTTCTGTGAAGGAATAGAGGTGACATTCCAAGCATGGAAAAGCAGCCACTTAGTCAGGTGAGCAGAGACAGAAAGCAGACTGGGGCTGATACGAAGCTTCACTGCTAATTGACACCAGGTTTCTTTGCAGTGATGGACATGTTCTCAAATTAGTGGTGACGGTTGTGTGACTTTGTGACTACTTAAAACTACTAAGTTGTACACTTGAATATTGGTGACTTTTAAGGTAAAGTGTATCTTAATAAAACTGTTATAAAAAATTCTTAAAAAAATAGAATAGTGCCTGGCACACAGCATGTGCCCATTAAATGTTAGCTATTATTCATAGTGATATTATTGTCATTATTATTTTGGCCATAGCCTAAGTGAATCCCTACAAATTCTGCATTTTTAATAAAAGCCCACCGAATCTAGAAAAGTGTTTCTAACTTACATATATGTATTAACATTCATACATTTATTTTCCTCTAAATGTCTCAGAAACTAATAGTCAAGAATCACAATTTCAGTGGTTTAAACTAGACTAAAATAGCTGCATGCAAATTAATGTCTTATTCATTCATGAAAAGCTTTTGATAAATTCCAATGACTTGATATTATTCAAGAACTTCAGCTGACATATTTTCACCTCCACGATTAAAGAGGCAGTTCACATACAGCAAGTCTGTACATTTCAGACCTCTCCAATCACAAGCTTGATAGCTTTCTAATCACATTTTCGGGGACAGTGTTTTTAAAAGACAGACAAATCAACAGTGAAATGTTTACCAGTTTTCTGCCCATAACCTTTGCCCAATGAAAGAAAAATCCCACTGAAAACCTCAAATCACCTTAAGCCATAAACAACTTAAGAGGCAAATCAGACTTAATGATTCATGATTACTTTTAAGACCATACCCCTGCAAACTTAAGCATGCTGTCATCAATTCAGTCTTTATCATCTGAACAATCATTGAATCAAATTTTCATGCTTCTATTGCTAAAGAATATAAGCAGTCTTGGTATCACAAGTGGGAGCAGCAAATACAAACAAGGCCCCATGTTCTTCCACAGATGCTCATGTGCCTGAATCTCAGCTGAGGCATGAAACATGTTTCCAGTGCCGGAAGCCCTGCCCTACTCATCCTCCTTTCTATGCTTAGCCACGTCTTTGCAGCAAATCCAGAAAAGCTGTGCTGACAATTTCCAGACACCCAGGTCTTCTGTCACAGGAAGCAATGCACTTTTTTACATATATTAAAATATTTATACTTTCTAACTGATCATTCAGTTCCAGTTAAACCCTACACCTTCATTTTAAACATATAAAAACATTTACCAAGTTTCCCAAGAGCAACAGATTAATAGACTAAGCTGCCTTAACACCCAATATATATAACCCCCGCATGCACACATACCCCCACCAAGTGTGGCCTTAGGAATTTCTGACCAAATGTTTCACCTGAGTAAAATCTAGTAAAGACTTCATTTGAGAAGTATAGTTACTCCTTTAATTTTACATTATAATCACTGGGATATTTTACAAGTAACTTTGGGAGGGAGATATGTTAGTGGCAAGTGAGATTTTTTTTTCAGATAAGGTAAATGGAGGGTAATTTAGGCCCAATTTCCAACCATTTTATCAACTTAGGAATGAAACACTGGGTCTGTTGTCACAAGGATTTTACATTATAGTTTAAAAGGTAAATTGTATAAGTACAAACACTAACTCTGGGGATGGGAAGGTGGCTCAGTGGTAGAGTGCTTGTCTTGCATGGATGAAGCCCTGGGTTCAATCCCTCAGCACCACATAAACAGAAAAAGCTGGAAGTGGCGCTGTGGCTCAAGTGGTAAAGCACTAACCTTAAGCTAAAGAACTTGGGGACAGCACTCAGGCCCAGAGTTCAGGCCCCACGACTGATCCAAAAAAAAAAAAAAGAAAAGAAAAAAAGAAACACACATAACCCTAAACTCTAGAGATGGGACAGAGGGGACCAGCTCTCTAATGTTCTGTTCTTGACGATCATTCCAACAAACCATTTGGCCTAAATTGTTCATTACTTAATCTGGGGATGGAGAAATTACGTTTTAAACTCATATATCTATGTAAGTAATCTTTAAATACAAAACAAATAAATACTTAAATCTAATATAATCAGGAAACATGTGGAATAAGAAATTGTTTTTATATGTTAATGGCATATATACAAGGGACATTTCCTGTCTGACTCCTCATCTTTGTCTACTCAAGTTCCTCAATGTGCAAGAAGGCAAAAGCTACCTTAATGGAGCTCTCTGAGCTGAGACTAGCCTGTCCCAGATGCTCTGCTACCTGAAAAGCCTTTGCACTGTGTGTACAAATATGTCAGAGTACAAGAAGGCGCACATATGCAAGACGTACTTGTCTAAGAGAGGAGCTAATTGTCTTTTACCAAAGGAAGGTGAAAACCCAGAAAAGAAATCGCTCGTCCCCAGCCTAGTAGTCACATCTACTAGGCCTCCTATGGAAAGGTGGCAGCTACAGCACAACTTGGCATGTGTAGCTGTAGTACCTACTCTGTTTAGCAGCTGTCAGGATCCTTAATCCTTTTATGTTCATTTGCTTGTCAAAATAGACTGGCCATTCAGTATTTCTTCCTAGACAATGGCTGGAATGCACAAAATAATAAAGACTTCCTTACAGCTATGCTGCATGGAAACTGCACCTAAGAGAAAGTAGCCACAAGATCAGACATATTACAAACTTTACCAATCAAAACTTCTGAGATAGCTATGTGGATAAGCTCCAACATCAGATCACTGGGAATTTCAGACAAAGGAAAATTACACATCGACTGCTAACATGGCATAATTAGAACTTGGGGGAGCAAGACCGAATCTAAGGTGCTGGTAAGCACAACAAAAAGGTCACTGCAAAAAGACCAATTTATTTACATTTCCTATGTTCTTGTTTGTTTGTTTTTTAAAGCAACAGATACAGAGCCGGTCATCAATGGCTCATGCCTCAGATCTCAGGAGGCTGAGATCTGAGAATCGTGGTTCAAAGCCACCTGGGCAGGAAAGTCCATGAGACTCTTATCTCCAATAAACCACTCAGAAAACCAGAAGTGGGGCTGTGGCTCAAGTGTAGAGTGCTCACCTTGAACTGAAGAGCTCAGGGACAGCATCCAGGCACAGAGTTCAAGCCCCATGACAGAACAAAAAAAAATAGCAACAGACACAGGATTGCCTTGGATAACAATCTGAACATTGATTAATGCATGTTTGCTCCTCCCACATCTACAAACCCTTTCCCAACCCTTCATTGCCTTTTTAAACTTCAGAGAAAATGAAAATTGATAGACTATCCATTCTTATTTAGGAAAAAAGAGGCATATTCTAATAGTCATAAGGCAATGTATTTAAGAGCTGCACCTAAACTGGCATTCCCAAAGCTTTTAATAGTTCCCAACTTGATTCAACTTGTAGGGTGTGTCCACGTGCTTCCAGAGTCACTGCTTGTTACCTGAATCACAGTGACACCATGCTGCCTGAAGGAGGTATCATACTATGTGCATTGGAAAGGAGTAATAAGGGGAAAAGGACAGCCTTGCAAATATCAATTCCTTACACAAGTGACAGCAGTGCTGTATGCTGTATGGCTCCCTCTTCATACCTCCAATTCAGATAACAGAGGACTAGAGTCAAAGCTCCGTAGTAAACTGGATCATTCCAACAAGCCTTCAGTTCATTGCTTTTAACTCTGTCCTTTTTTCCTAAGGGATGAAGGTGAGAATCATCCAACTGATGACGAAGTAGAAGAGGAAGACAGGGTACACGGCGAGGGCTTTGCGGTTTGGAGGCTGGCTATCAGCCAGGAAAGCGGTAGAAGCTAAACAAGACAAGGCAAAAACAAAAGCAATACTTAATACAATATTGTCACAACCACAAACACTGACTCAAGTTTAATGCACTGGGCACAATTTGGAATGTAGAACTACACCAAGTTTCTCTTATATTTGTGATCCACAAAGAATCACAATAAAACTTCAGTAAGTGGGCTAGTGGGCTGGAGGTAGAGTGCTTGCCTAACACGCACAGAGGGCCCTAGGCTCCATTCCCAGCATCACAAAAAACAAAATAGAAGAAAGTCCACTTAAATACTGTAATCTCTAGACAGTTGAGGGCTTGTGGTTCCAAGTACTAAGCTTTCAAAAGTTTTCAATCACCTGGAGAGAAAGCTTTCTAGAAGACATTTCTTATTCTTCTGTGGAAAGTTATTGGGCTATATTACACAAATGTATAAGATAGGTAAGTCTCTTTGTTCCTATAGTACTGTGGCATTTTTTTTCAGTTCTTTTTCTGAAGTTATATGCTCTTCTCAATGGTATCCCCCTGTACATCCGTGAAAAACCCACTTATCTTTTTATTAATCATGAGTAACAACTCTAGGAAATCTTCCCTGGACAACCACCTAGCATCCTCTAGGTAGAAGTACCCACTTCTGTCTTCTGTGTCCTTCCTGTGACTGGAACAGACTTCCAGTTCCTACTTCAACACTATGACTCTACATGTCTTCATGGGTGCCTGTTTTATCACTGTGTACTCCAAGGACCATGCTCCAGCACAGTGTCTGCACATGGCTTGGAGTTACTGAATGAAAGCCTCTCTCTCCTAAGATTCTACATGTTTTGAGACAGGATGTCACTCTGTGGAATAGGCTGGCCTCATACTTGCTACCCTCCAGCTTTAGCCTCCCATACACATCTGACTTAAGATCCTGGTTTCTTTTTTTTATTTTTTGTTCTTTGTGTCCGGTCATGGGGCCTGAACTCTGGGCCTGGCACTGTCCCTCAGCTCTTCAGCTCAAGGCTAGCGCTCTACCACTTGAGCCACAGCACCACTTC
>NW_012267358.1:1214131-1244430 GCF_000151885.1 Dipodomys ordii | reverse complement strand
CACCACTTCTGGCTTTTTTCTTTTTGCTTATGTGGTGCTGAGGAATTGAACCCAGGGCCTCAGGCATGCAAGGCAAGCGCTCTACCACTGAGCCACTTTCCCAGCCCAAGATTCTGGTTTCTGATCTGTGGGCCCGGACACCAAATAACAAAGCTAATAAAAATGCATACATACACACACACACACACACACACACACACACACATATTTAACAGACTGTACTATATAACTATATATGATATACAATATATTATTATATATTTTATATTGCATATATTTAATGGGCTAATATATAACTATATATAAAATAACAAATATACGGAGAGTACTACTAATATATAGTATATATAATATATAATAACCATATAATTAACAGACTCTAAGTGAAAGAATGAAGGGGAAAGCATCCAAACTTAATATACAGTCTTTGATAAAAATCAATTCTTTGCGGTTTTCTTAGATTACTTCTTAGGTTTTGTTTTTGTCGGTTATGGGGCTTGAACTTGGCTTGGGTGCTGTCCTAAGCTCTTCAGCTCAAGGTGAGCACTCTACCACTTGAGCCACAGTGCCACTTCAAGTTTTCTGGTTGTTAATTGGAAATAAGAGTGTCATGGGCTTTTCTGCCCTGGCTGGCTTTGAACCATGATTCTCAGATCTAAGCCTGCTATGTAGCAGGCGTGAGCCACCAGTGTCCAAGGCTATTTCTTAGTTTTTAATCCATGTTTCAGAGTAATGACATATAACCTCATTCAAAAAGATAAAGTATTAAAAATATTGCATACTAAGCCAATGAAATGCTACTTTAAGCTTTAAGAATTTTAGGGGCTGGGTGCATAGCTCAAGTGGTAGAAAACTTGCCTACCAAGGGCAAAGTCTTGTGTTTGAACCTCAGCATATGTCCTAGGGAAAGAAGCCTTGCCCATAAGATGGGACTAAGACTAGCATTTGTCTAATAGGTTGTTGTGAGAGGTAAAGTAGATAATTTGTGCCTGGCCCATAATAAACAATCTGTAGATGGTATTACTTTTATAATAACTGACTTTGTCAAGAAAAGGTCCAAATCAATTTCACAAGTAACTTATGCCTTGTATATACTAGGATTGAGTAGAATCTAGTGCAACCATTATTTAAGGAAAGGTATGATTCTTGGCTGGGCTTGGTGAGACATACCTTAATCCCACACTAAGAAGGCTAAGGCAGGAGGACAGCAAATTGAAGGCTAGTGTGGACTTTATGGCAAGACTGCCTCAAAAAGAAAAAAAAATGTGACTTGTCATCTCATTTGGGGGGGGGGGTGTACTGGGGCCTTATACATGTCAGGCAAGTGCTCTATCAGTTATACTGCATCTCCAGACCTTTTAAAAAAAAAATTTATCTTGAAACAGTATTACTAAATTCCCCTTGAACTCACAATCCTCCTGACTCAATTTCCCAAGGAACTGGGATTATGGGCAGGGACCACCACACTCAATGATTCTCCATATTTTATAAGTGCAGATACATGACTGAGACACATTGGACCCCACTCTAATCAGAACTCATTTAGAAGAGGATATTACTGGCAGGAATCATAACACTCATGTCAGACATTGGAATATCATTGCTCTTAATCCATTCTACAGAGCTAAATACATACCAACTACAGACCAAGCAAACATCAGGGTCACTACAAAAAGTCGAATCATGAAGTTTACTGGTCCAGGTTCTGTCAGAAGTACCAGGCGACAGATTACCATTGCCACTGTTAGGGGAAGTATACAGTAACCAAGCACACAGAGGCTCTGAAAAAAAGATCTACAAACAACAAGCATCACAAAGATCATTAGTATAGTTGATTGTGGCATAGCGTATTTATACCATAGATCTTGTCTTTCTGCATACATTATAGCTACACCCTAACATTAACTTCCTGTGGGTTAAAGCATGAACTTTCATTTTCTCTTCCCATGCTCTTCCTCAGGAGTTGACTCTAGCTGGGCAGCGGTGGCTTATGTCCATAATCATAGCTATTCAGGAGGCTAAGATCTAAGGATCATGGTTCAAAGCCAGCCTACTCAGAAAAGGCCATGAGACTCTTATCTCCAATAAAGTATTCAAAAAAAGCTGGAAGTGGAGCTGTGGCTCAAGTGGTAGAACACTAGCCTTCAGCAAAAAGCAGCCCCAGGACTGGCATGTGCATGCCCATGCAGACACACACTACACAAAGAGAACTCTAAACATCTCCTTTTTCCGCTGAACTTCTTACATGGTGCTTCTTATCCTTTTCAGGCTCAGGGAACTATTTGAGAAATTGTTTAAAACTATGTACCATTAATTCCCCAAATATATATTGTGCCTCCAAGGGCTAGAGAGAAGATCTGCAGATTATTAAAGCACCCCAAAATAATATATTTTAATTCTACTAAGTTATCTTTCTACTCAGTAGTTGTTTTTTGTTTGGTTGGTTCATTTTTTTTCATGGTACTGGGGTTTGAACTCAGAGTCTCATGCTTGCTAGGCAGATGTTTTACCACTTGAACCACTCCTCTAGCCCTTTTTGCATTTATTTTTTGAGATAAAGTCTTACTTTATATACAGTCCAGCCTGGAATGGAATCCTCTTATTTGTGCCTCACATCTTTGCTGGGATGATAACATGTGCACCACCACATGCAACCACTGATTGAGATACAAACCCAACCAGTCTTTCCCAGGATATCCTCCAACTATAATCTTTGAATCTTCACCAGCAAAGTAGCTAAGACTACATACTTGAGCCTGCCTTATTCAAAGTGAAGTTTTTGTTTGGTTCTTAGTTTGATTTTCATTAAGAGATATCTAAATGGCATGGCTTCCTTAAAAAGCTAAGGTTAAAATTGAAGGTATGGTACTCACATGTTTCCTCCAAGGAGTTTTGAGTTAAGGGTAATAATAACTGCTCCAAACCAGACAATGACAAATACTTCGGCAAATTGGGGCCCTCCATCTTCTTCACCATCCAAAGAGCTTCTCTGCAGCATTCTAAGACAATGATACAGCATGAGAACTGTTTAATGTTTTACACAGAGGAACAAAGTTAGAGCACAGATTCTCAAACTTTGAACCAGATTGTATTGTCATATCTCATGTGGAGGTATGGTACTTGGAATACATAGGTCTTGCTGGAAGAAAGATACTGTAAGTATTTGGCAAGGCTCCCTTTCTTCAAATAACAAATGCCTCAAAACAGTATTTGAGCTTACTACAAAGTTTAAATGGATTACTGAAGCCCTTTTCATTCTAGCACAGGTTATAAAGGGCTGAATGTGGCTCACAGCCATGAAGCTTTGGGTTCATACAATTAACTTAAAGCCATTTTAAATTTGTTTTAACAGTATTTTAAAATCGGATTAATTTCACTGAAGAGTAATGTAGTTCCAGTGCTTGGGAGGCAGAGGCCAGATTGGGAATTGATACCAGCCTAGACTACAGATAGCTGGGTGCCAGTAGCTTATGTCTGTAATACTAGCTATTCAGAAAAATAAGAACTAAGGATCAAGGTTTGAAGCCAGCCTGGGCAGGATGTCTGTGAGACACCAATGAACCACTTAAAAAAAAAAGTTGCGGGGCTGGGAAGGTGGCTCAGTGGTAAAGCACTTGCCTTGCATGCCTGAGGCCCTGGGTTCGATTCCCCAGCACCACATAAGCAAAAAGAAAAAAAGCCAGAAGTGGAGCTATGGCTCAAATGGTAGAGCGCTAGCCTTGAGCTGAAGAGCTGAGGGACAGCGCCCAGGCCCAGAGTTTAGGCCACACAACCGACAAAAAAAAAAAAAAAAAGAGTCTCATAGACTTCCCTGCCCAGGCTGGTTTCAAACTGTGATCCCCAGCCTCCTGAGTAGCTAGGATCACAGCCATGAACCACTGTTATGCAGCCTGGCTGGATGTCCTTGAAAAGCCAAAATATGTCACAATGGGGCCAGCAGTCATGTGCTGCTGACAGAGCATCAAGGACTTCATGAGTCACTAGGACACTACTCTGTGCTAAGTTATTCTCTAGCTATTAGGCACATTTGGATTTAGTTCAGATGCGTAAAAATGGAAACAGTCTATCTATCTATCTATCTATCTATCTATATATATATATATGATAAGCTGTTTATATATATATACACACACACATACATACACCCACATATATATGTATATATATATGTATATATATATATATATATATATGTATGTATGCTTTGATTACTAAGAGTTTGCTTTGTAAAGGAATGAGATAGCTAACATAAATATTCTTTGTCAAAAGTTTCAAATTCTGGGCTTATAATACTTGGATTTGGTATTACATTATCTACAAAAAAATAGTAACAGCAAGCTCATAATCCGTTCCTCCTATAGAGTCCAGAGAAGGCACACAGTAGTTCTTGCACACAATGCTGTCTGCCAGTACATGTGGGCTTTCATGTCTCTGGCTGCACATGCTCCAGCTCCAGTTCTGACAGTAGGATGCATATGAGGTTTGTTTTCTGCATGTCCTCCTATTGCTTCTATATAGATGGAACAACAGTCCTGCCTAGTCTGGAAGGCAGAACACCCACATGTTCATCCAAGTTCAGTCACTAAATATGTCATATGTAGGACTCATCTTCTCTGCAATAAAGTGGGGTTCAGCTACATAATATTTAAGGTTATATGTCTGTAAAGTTATATAGAATAATTATATTATGATGTGAATGAGCATATTCAATATTCCCATATTCTCTGGAAGCATAATTCAGTTGGTAGAGCACTTTCCTAGCATTTGCAAGGCTCTGGATTCAATCACCAGCAGCACTCAAAACAAATTAGAAGAGGTTTTGGTGATAGAGCACAGATCGGCAGAGCACTTGCCTGACATGCAGGTGGCCCTGGGTCACATCCTCAGCTCCACAAAAACCACAACAAAAGTTAGTAGGAGAAAAGCCATCAAAGTCCTCAATGAGGCAAGTGTGGTAGTATACACCTGTAATTCTACCACTCAGGAGGCTGAGGCAGGAAAATCATGAGTTCCAGGCTTGCCTGGGCTATATATAACAAGATCCTAACTCAAAAATAAGTCCTAAAGGATATATTGTATCAAAATTACTCTCAATTCTTTAAAAAAAAATTATTGTTGCCGGGAGCCGGTGGCTCATACCTGTAATCCTAGCTACTCGAGAGTCTGAGATCTGAGGATGGCAGTTCAAAGCCAGCCAGGGCAGGAAAGTCTGTGAGACACATCTCCAATAAACCACAAGAACACCAGAAGTGGTGCTATGGCTCATATGGTAAAGTGCTAGCCTTGAACTGAAGAGCTGAGACAGCATCCAGGCCCAGAGTTCAAGCCCCATGACTGACAAAAAAAAAAAAATATATATATATATATATATATTGTTATTATAGAGGTGATGTACAGAAAGGTTACGCTGCGGGGCACTGATGGCTCACACCTGTAATCCTACTCAGGATGCTGAGATTTGAGGATCATGGTTCAAAGCCAGCCCAGGCAGGAACATCTGTGAGACTCTTATCTCTAGTTAACCACCAGAAAATCGGAAGTGGTGTTGTAGTTCAAGTGGTAGAGCGCTGGCCTTGAGCCAAAGAGCTCAGGGTCAGAGCCCAGCCCAGAGTTCAAACCCACACTAACAAAAAAAGAAAAGAAAAGAAAAAGAAAAAGAAAAGAAAGAAAGAAAGAAAAGAAAGAAAGAAAGAAAGAAAGAGAAAGAAAGAAAGAAAGAAAGAAAGAAAGAAAGAAAGAAAGAAAGAAAGAAAGAAAAGAAAGAAAGAAAGAAAAGAAAGAAAGGAAGGTAGGTTACACTTACTTAGTTCAGGTAAAAATTTGGACAATGTCACCCCTTCCTTCACTCCCCCATTTTACCCTGAATTCTGAAATTGCACAAAAGTGCATAGCATAGCTCACATGTAGAAGAAACGACATGTGGTACTTACAGTGCCAGTGTCACACAGAGGATCAAAGGGCCCCACAGATCCCCTACAAGGCAAGCAAGAACAGAAAAGTGCATAAGAAAGCACTGTGAAAAACTGACATCCCTTCAGTATCTTTACCCCCTCATTTGATCCACCCCCTGCCCTTTTTATTCTCGGTTCTGTGACATAAACAATGCATTTCTTCCTGCATTCTACTCATTTCTCCCATTCGTTCTTCTATACCACTCCCCTTCCTACTCCCTTGCAAGTACCCATTTCCTGGTAATTACTTTTTGGGGATTTGACTTAGTCTTTCTAAAAAAATTATACTATTTGTGCTCTTTTTTATTTTATTGTAAAGATGCTGTACAGAGGGGTTACAGTTACATGAGTAAGGCAAAGAGTGCATTACTTGTCGATCATTGTTACCCCTTCCTTTGTTGTTGTCCCACTATCCCTTTCCTCCCCACCTCCCACAGTCCAGTATATTTGTGCTCTTATAGAGCCTATTATACTTCAGTTAACTTACTTATGACTGTTTGAATGCCAGATGCATTGTATACATAAATTGCTGTTATAATATATAAATTTATAAAATTAATAAATTGATTATATTTAACATAATAAATAATAAGCATAAATAATCAACCTAAATACGTAAGTGGAAAATGTTCTCCCTGGTGTTTTATTAGTGTACAGTCATTGAGTGAAGTGAGGGGTTTGAGTGGTTTCATGGTGATTTTTCATACATGCTCATAAGTACTTTAATCACATTCACACTCCATCACCATAGCCTCCCCTTCTTCTACCCTCGTGCTGGTTCCTTGAAAATAGTCTCCTTTTTATACTCATGTCATATTTATTCCAGCTTATTTTGCTTAACATACTAATCTCGTTTTATCCATTCTGCAAGTGACACAATTTCATTGTTCTCCATAGCTGTATTTTCTTTATCCTTCATGATTGCTGGGCACCTAGGCTGATTCCACAGCTCCACTTCTGTGAACAGTGCTGCCATAAACATAAATGTAGATGAGCAAATCTCTACTGTATGCTGATATACACTCCTATCGCCATCTGCCTAGGACTACTCACAGTCACATGCTGGTGGCATTTTCTACCTTTATTCCAGTATTTCCCCTCTAATTCCTGCTCTTGGAATTCAGATGGCAAGGCTTCCACTTCTGCTGCCTCCCACTGTGCCCACCCTGACTCCCAATTCTAAATGGATAAGCATACAATTCTAGCACTCAGGAAGCCAAGGCATAAGGATGGGGAGGAATTTAAGACTGGCCTGGGCTACAAACTGAGATGCTGTCTCAAAAACACCAAAAAGCAGCAACAACAAGCCCTATAGGAACAGTAACTTTGACTTCATAGGCTATTCATAGGCTATACTGTTAAGTAAAATAATGTGAACAGCAACTGCTGGCTTATCTTGTAATCCTAGCTACTCAGGATCTTAGTTTGAAGCCAGTCTAGGCAGGAAAGTCTGTGAGACTCTCTGATTAATTTCCAATTAACCACCAAAAAAAAGCTGGAATTGGAGCTGTGGCTCAAGTAGTAGAACACTAGCCTTGAGCAAATGAAGCTCAGGTACAATATAAACTCCAGGACAAGCACAAAAAAATAATGTGTCCATATGTATGTGGGGGCATGCTACAAAAATAGCTGCCGTCGGTGGCATGCCTACTAAGTGCCAGGTGCTGTGCAACATGATCTACAGATTTAGAGTCTCTAATCTACACTGGCAAGGATTATGCTATTATCTCCACTGTAACATGAAGAATCTAGAGCCCTGGAAAAGTTAACTATCTTATCCAAGATCACACCCTGCTGAGGGAACTACTATGGAAATCCATATTTACCCACATTGATTCCCCTACAAGAAGTCTATGTCCAGGCCTTTGTTAGCTGCAACCCTCAGCACCCAATGATCTTGTTGCTGCATCCAGTCTCCAATGTAGGACTGCTCTAGCTTTTCTTTGTGATGATACAGTATTGGAGTTTAAACTGAAGGCCTCCTCATTTCTTTGCCATAGTCATTTTTTGGGATAGAGCCTAATATCTTTGCCCTGGGTTGACCGGGATTATGACCTAATGGTCTCTTGCACAGTTCAACTGATAAATGTATAGCACTATGCCAGCTTACTTTGTTGAGACAGGGTCCTGCTAACTTTGCTCAGGTTGGCTTTGCCTCCCATATAGGGAAGGAATTAAAGGTATGAGCCACACCAGCTGGCTGTGATTTTATGTTTTTGAATAGATTGAGTCAATATGGGATGCATGGAGAGACTGTCTAAAAAAAAAAAACCAGGGGCTGGGAAGGTAGCTTAGCGGTAGAGTGCATGCCTTGCAAGCATGAGGCCCTGGGTTCGATTCCTCAGCACCACATAAACAGAAAAAGCTGGAAGTGGCACTGTGGCTCCAGTGTTGCTACTGGGGCTTGAACTCAGGGCCCACGTGCTGTCCCTTAGCTTTTTTTGTTCAAGACTGGTGCCCTACCACTTGAGCCACAGCTCCACTCATTCTTTTTTGCTGGTTATTTGGAGATGAAAGTCTCAAAGACCTTTCTGTCTTGTTGGCTCTGAACCAGGATCCTCAGATTTCAGTCTCCTGAGTGGCTAATATTACAGCTATAAGCCACTGGTGCACACACCTGCCTTGAACATGTAGCAGTATTGCTTTGTAGTGTCTACTATGGCATTTTCTAGATAAGGGTAGACAATCTATATCAATTGATAAAATAACCAATCCCTTTCAACCTCAGATACTTTGTAAAATTTCTTCTAAAACTTCCATCTACATATTTCTTCCATGGACAAAATGACCTCTATAATACTAAGGTACAATGTTATGCAGCAAACCCTCACAAAACCACAAATACTTACAGTCCCGCAGAAGAGTGTTACTTTTCCTTGGGTACAACACATGCATGAATTTTTTTCCAACAGCTTTCAGATCACGCATCTGAAAGATATAAACAACTTGTAATAAACAAGGCTACAAGACAATCACTTCGCTTAATTTTCTAAAATTTATTTTAATCTCCTAAGAGCTCTTCATTGAATTTCAGAGCTAATTCCAGAAAACTAGGGAGGAAGGGGATATTTTCTCTAGTAACTCCTTAAAGCCAACATCCAATACTTTTCCTTTTTTTTTTTTCACCAACAGGGTTTGCAGTCAAGGCCAGTCCTCAAAGCACTAAACCAAATGAACTATGCCTTCAGGCCCATCTACCAGTTCTGCTCCAAATTTGAAAACTCTGAAAAGAGAAACATATCCATTCCTATAAACTACCTAGGGAAACTAAATATATACCACTAAGAAAAGCTGCTCAGCCAAACATAGCATGTGACATGCAGTTGATACATGAGGTCCTCCAGGACAATTATCCTGCTTTCTAGACATGGCATTCTCATGTGTTAATGTGCATGTGTTTGCCAGTCCTTGGGCTTAAACTCAGGGCTTGGGCACTGTCCCTGAGCTTTGTACTCAGGATTAGCGTATTAAGACTTGCCATACCTCCACTTTTGTTTTTTTGTGATTAAGTGGAGATTGTCTCAAATTTTTCTGCCTGGGATAGCTTTGAACCATGATACTCAGATCTCAGCCTCTAAGCAGCTAGGATTATAGGCATGAACAACTGGCACCTGGTGACAAGGTATTCTTTGTAACAGTTAAACTGGCTTCCAATATTTACAGTTGAATTGGCAAATTAATCAATATATTACTATAGGCAAATATAACTTCTCAAAATAGAGTAGAAATAATTCTATCCTACTGTTTCTTGAGGCAAGATCTCATATAGTTTAGTCTGGCCTCAAACTTGCTATTCCCCTGACTGACCCACCTAAGTGCTGGGATTATAGGTGTAAACCACTGTGCCCAACTCAAGTTTTTAATTTTTGATGATTTTTTTGCATTTCACCACTTGTATGTAACATGATTTATTCAAGCAGTATTTCATGTGTTGTTGGTGTATTTTCAATGTTCCTGTGTTACAAAAAAATGTTATAATGAACTCTGTATACTGAATATTTTGTGTTAAAATCTTTAAAATTGTTTTGCCATTGTATTACATTTAGAGAAGCAATAGTACTCTGAGCATTTAAAAATTCTTGTGTGTGTGTGTGTGTGTGTGTGTGCGCGCGCACGCGCGCGTGTGTGTATATAACAGTTGTGGAGCTTGAACTCAGAGCCTGGATGTTGTCCCTGAGCTTTTCTGCTCAAGGCAAATACTCTACCATTTGAGCCATGCCTCCAGTTTTGACTTTTTGGTGTTTAATGGAACTGGGCTTTCCTGCCTAGTCTGCCTTTAAACTATGATCCCCAGACATCAACTTCCTTATGCCTATAATCCTAGCTATAATATTATAATATAATATTCTATAATAAAGAGCTCAGCTGAGTATCAGTTGTAGCCCAACTGCTCTCCCAGAAAGACTATCAGGAGAAAATATTAAATTTCAATAAATAAAATATACTGAAATTCAGTCAACCAAAAATACTACTGCAAAGTCATATTAGCTATTTTTTCTCATGACGCTAAGAACAGAACTTGTCTATCAATCAGTCGAACTTACAATAGTATTCTGAACAGATTCATTTAAAGTGGAGCTGTCACGTTCTCGGATTCGAGATTTCATAGGAATGGTGATTTCTCCCTCTATTGGGATGTCTTGAGAGATGGATATATCTGAAAGTCCTGCAAACTAAGAAGAATTAGGAAAAATTTAAGCCTACAATCAACTGTAGCATTCATCAAACACATCATTTCCTAGAGTAGGGACCAATTATTTCTGGAGTGAATGGACATGTTAGGTCAACAACATTAACCAATAAAGCTAAACTATAATTCTCTAGCACGCCTTTCAATTTAAGGAGATGGCACGTAATAAAAAGTACTAAAAGTAAACGCCACAGACACTTTCTCTCATACATGTCCTTTCTTTCAAGATTAAATTCTACATGATACAAATTAGCAACACTGAGATAAGAGCTACAACTATTAAATAAAAAGTGATCTTCTAAAATTTTTATTTTTATCTTTAATTGTACAAAGGAGTTACTAGTCAACAAACTAGTATATGAATGAATTTGATTAATCTTAATCCATGTCCCATCTCTCCTAACCCACCTTTTCCCTCAATTTTCTTAATTTTGTAGAATTTGCATTGATTTTTATGGTTGTATTCCCCCCCTCTTCTTTGTCTACCCTCCTCCCCTTGGTCCTACCCCCCCACTTTTGAATACCCGATTCCTATCCTATGATCCAGCAATTCCACTCTTGGGAATTTATCCAAAAAATTACAAACCAGGATATGTGTGTGCGTATATGTATGTATGTGTGTGTGTATACACACACACACACACACACACACGCATACACACAATGATATACAATCCAATTTTACTCATCCATTAGAAAGAATGATATTGTGCTATTTGTAAAGAAATGGAAAGACTTGGAAAAAAATGGTTAAAATCTAGGCACAGAGAGACAAAAAAAATCCATGTTTTCCCTCATATGTGGAAGCTAGAATTGAATCTTATAGATAATATATAAATATACACTTTGGGTTGGTATCCAAGTATACACCAGTGTATTAACCTAAATATAGTAGACTTGGGGAGAACTCAAATGACGTAAGTCCGCAGAAAGGTAACTCACAGTCCAACAAAGAAGTGAAATTTAAACAGCTATGCTTCTTATAGGTGGTAGTGCCCTCTGCTGGCTGAGATAAAGCATTGCATGAGACGTAATGGGAAATGGGAGGAACAGGGAGACAGCAAAATAAGTCTCATTTGGCCTTCTTTTTACCAAGTTTCCTGGACATTACACATACAATCAAACACTCCAAGTGAATAAAGAATAGTTTGATCTAGGCTCCGGTGGCTCACGCCTGTAATCCTAGCTACTCAGGAGGCTGAGATCTGAGGATCACAGTTCAAAGCCAGCCCAGGCAGGAAAGTCTGTGAGACTCATCTCCAATTAACCACCAGAAAACCAGAAATAGAGCTATGACTGAAGTGGTAGAGCACTCACCTTGAGCTGAAGAGCTCAGGAACAGTGCCCAGGCCCAGAGGTCAAGCCCCATGACCAACAACAACAACAACAAAAAGAATACAGTTTGAAACTTTTTTTGGTAGGTCATGGGGCTTGAATTCAAGGCCTGGGCACTGTTCCTGAAGCTCTTTTACTCGGATAGCACTCTACCATTTTGAACTACAGCACCACTTCCAGTTTTCTGATGGTTAATAGTAGATGAGTCTCATGGACTTTCTTCCCCGGGCTGGCTTTAAACCGTGATCCTCAGATCTCAGCCTCCTGAGTAGTATGGTTACAGGTATGACCCACCAATGCCCAGCAGTTTGAAACTATGTTCATTTGCTGAACTTGATTATTATGACCCAAGATCTGGAATCTATACATTCCTAAGAAAACAGAAGTAATCCCTTCTCATACAATTTCAACCTAGTAAGCCACAATTGTAGATAAATGAGACACAAGACAGTATGATGAAACTTTATGAAGAATGAGGTTGTTCAGACAACTAATGGAAAACTTCCTAACCACTCTGTTTTGTATGATCAAGGAATAGGCTATATGATCTTTTATGTCTTCCCAAAGGAAAGGAGGGAATTGGGTGATGGAGTATACTGGGAGAGAAGCTAGCCTTTCTCAAATGTTTTTCTCTGTATGTTACTTTAAAGTACTTAACTGGTTCACATAGTTAAAAAAACAGTAAAAATAAACAAATGAACTTGCTGTATATCAAATTAGATACAAAACCACAAAGAGAGTAATTCGTTTTTGGTACTACTGGGTTTGAACTCAGTGCTTATTCACCTGTTAGTCAAGCACTCTACAACTGAGCCATACCTCCAGCTCTGTTTTTCACTGCTTATTTTTTGAGGTAGGATCTTGCTTTCCTCTCTGAGCATGCACCTGGACCATGATCCACCTACTTTCGGCTTCTTATCATTAGGATGACAGGCAATGCCATCTCATCCAGCTTCTCTCCCTTGAGTTGGGTTCTCATAGACTTTTCTGTCCAGGCTGGTTTTGAACCATAATTTAATCAATCCCAGCTTTCCACATAACTTAGGATAACAGGTGTGCATCACTGCACTCAGGCATGGTTTGAAAAGGGTTTTGCAAACTTTTCAGCCAGATTATCCTTAAACCATGATCTTACCATTCTCAACTTTCCAAATAGCTAAGATAACATGCATGAGCCATCAGTGTCCAGGCAAGAACAACTATAAGTACCTAGGTCATGGTAATACTATATTTTAACTTCTAAGATCTAGAAGGCTTAGAAGGACATCCTCCCTACTAGAACAAGAAAAAAACTACAGAAACTACAAAATCCTAACTGTCCTTGAACCCACAATAGGCAATCAAGTGGTCAGAATGTAAAATCTAAGAAGACACAGGACATTAGCACTGGCTTAGCATAAAACACCAATACCAGGCATCACAGGGATTAGAAAGAATTTAGCTATGGTATTAAGTGAGTTGCTAAAAGCCAAATATAGCTAACAGGAAAGTATCAAACTCCTCACAACAATATTCTGAAGGAATATTCACTTGCAGCCACTTGCAGGCTCCCCACAGAAAGATGAGAGGGAGGACAGTGTGGGTTGCAGATATAGAAAAGGGAGCAACTAATTCTCTGAGAAAAATATAGAGTTCTACTAAATTCTCCCCACCAAAAACCAGGCTTGGATACAACCCACATGTTGGAGTGATCAGAAAAGAAATTAAAGCCGGGCGCTGGTGGCTCATGCCTGTAATCCTAGCTACTCAGGAGGCTGAGATCTGAGGATCGCGGTTCAAAGCCAGCCCGGGCAGGAGAGACCGTGAGACTCCTATCTCCAATAAACCACCAGAAAACCGGAAGTGGTGCTGTAGCTCAAGTGGTAGAGCGCTCGCCTTCAGCTGAAGAGCTGAGGGACAGCACCCAGGCCCAGAGTTCAGGCCCCACGACCGACAAAAAAAAAAAAAGAAATTAAGAGGATTATAATGAATATGCTAGGGGCTCCAGAAGGAAAATAAATGCAGGAATGTTGGTGAATGCAAGAAGATGAAAAGCCTAAGAATCAGAATGCGGGCTGGGAAGGTGGCTCAGTGGTAGAGCGCTTGCCTTGCATGCCTGAGGCCCTGGGTTCGATTCCTCAGCACCACATAAGCAAAAAAGAAAAAACCTGGAAGTGGTGCTGTGACTCAAGTGGTAGAGTGCTAGCCTTGAGCTAAAGAGCTGAAGGACAGCGCCCAGACCCAGAGTTCAGGCCCCACGACCGGACCCCCCCCCCAAAAAAAAAAAAAAAGAATCAGAATGCAACACTAACCAGAGCGGGTAGTTTGTGCCTGTGATCCTACAGACTTAGAAGGCTGAGATCTGAAAATCCCTGTTTGAAGCCAGACTGGGCAGGAATGTCCAGGAGACTATTATCTCCAATTAATCAGGAAAAAGCTGGAACTGACCTGGAGCTGTGGTTCCAGTGGTAGCACCCTAACCTAGAGTGAAAAAGTTGAGAATGTGTCCAGACCCTGAGTTCAAACCATAGAGCAGTATGTCTGTGCATGAGCACACCTACACAGAGTAGCACTAATAAAAATTAATATAGTAACAGATGACAAGGAACACAAAGTTTGAAGTCCACTTGGGCAACACTAACACTAACTTAAAAAAAAGAGCTCTTTTTATTTTTAGGGGGGATAGAATAGAGCATCTATCATCTGTCTATTTCTAAACTTAGAATTCTAGAATGAGAAGAGAGATGTAGCAGCCTGAAAAAATGTTTGAAATTATAATGATGGAAAATTGTTTTTGTCATAGGGCTTGAACTCAGGTCCTGGGAGCTGTCCCTGAGCTCTTTCCTCAAAGCAAGCACTCTACCACTTTGAGCCATGGCTCCACTTCCAGTTTTTGAGTGGTTAATTGGAGATAAAAGTATCACAGGGACTTTACTGCCCAGGCTGGCTTTGAACCGTGATCCTAAGATTTCAGCCTCCTGAGTAGCTAGGATTACAGGCATGAGGCACTGGTGCCCAGCTCTGATTTTTTTTGCCAGTCTTAGGGCTTGAACTCAGGGCCTGAGTACTGCCCCTGAGCTTCTTTGGCTCAAGGCTAGCACTTGACCACTTGAACCACAGCACCACTTCTGGCTTTTTCTGCTTATGGGGTACTGAGGAATTGAACCCAGGGTTTCATGCATGGTAGGCAAGCACTTTACCACTAAGCCACATTCCCAGCCCTGAAATGTTTTTAATGACATATCTAAGCCTAGAGAGCTGCAATCAAGATAAACACCCAATGCCAGGCACCAGTAACTCCATGGCTATAAAACTATCTAGTCAGGAGACTAAGATATGAGGATCTTGGTGCAAAGCCAGTTTGAGCTCATTTCCAATTCATTACCAAAAAAATCCAGAAGTAGAGCTATGGCTTAAGTGGTTGAGTGCTGGCCTTGAGCATAGAAACTCAGGGACAGTGCCCAGGCTGAGTTCAAGTCCCAGTACTGATATACACACACAACAGATAAACACTCAAAGCCAAAATTTAAAAAAAAATCCACAAAACTAAACCTTCAAACTACAAGACACCAAGGATTAAGAGAAAATCTCAAAGGCTGCCAGAGAAAGCATTAGGACAGAAATAAGAATCACTGCTATCTCACTAAAATCACACCAGCCAGAAGGACACTTTGAGAGTGCTGAAGGATAAACTATTCTGAACTGGCAAAGACAGTTGTCAAGCATAAAGGGAAAATAAGCATTTTTTCATAAATGAATAAGCTGAGATACACACTACACTAAATATGTAAACATTTCAATCTAGGGAACCTGTTAGCAAAGACTATCAGGGCCCACAATGAATACTGTAAATCCTACCACTCAGGGAGTTCTAAGCATCTAAAGGCCACCTCCTAGGAACTAGAGCAGAGTGTAGTCAAGATTGTTACTGTACCACCGGGACAGAAGCAGAACTGAGGCTCTGGCTCCTGCTATGTGCCTGATACTATGTGTTTTACATGTATTAACACATTTCTTCCTTACAGCAACTCTGCCATGTTAGTACCTTTATCATAATTTTGCCCAGAGCAAAATGAAGCCTAAATATGTAAGTCATCTGCTCAAAAGTGACACAGAGCCAGGCACGGGCTGCTCATGTCTGTAATCCTAGCTTCTCAGGAGGATGAGATCTGAGAATAAAAGTTCAAAGCTTACCTGAAGAAACAAATCCAAAACTTTTCATCTCCAACTAACCAGCAAGAATCCAGAACTGAAGGTGTGGCTCAAGTGGCAGAATGCACTTGAATGAACAAAAATGCTGAATGAGAGTTCAAGGTGAAAAGATCAAGACCTAGTACCAGTACACAAAAAAATGTTACACTAGCAATAAAAGATGGAGCCCAAGATATTTGGCTTGAATTCACATGTTGAAGGTTGTCTGTGTGTTATGTGTATGTCACTCAAATTGTTTTGGTAGTGCTAGGGTTTGAACTCAGTACCTAGCACTTGCAAAGCTAGTGCTCCACCAATTAAGCCACATACCCCTAGTTTGTTTGTTTTTGCTTTAGTTCTTAAACAGGGTGTGAAGATTTTGCTCAGGACTGGCCTTTCACTGTGATCCTCTTAGCTATGGCTTCCTACATAGATCGAATTAAATTCATAAGGCACTATTCATATATTGTTGGCTAAGATGGAGTCTCACTAGCTTCTTGCCGAGGCTGCCCTCAAACTACAATAACTGGAGTACTAGTGTGAACCACTGCACCAGAGCCACTAATTCTTTGTTTTCCTCAACTAAATCTTATAGGAGCGTTGTTTCCAATGGGAACAAGCTTCTTTTGGCTTCAGAGCTTGTTCCTTCTACTATACTGCTCTGCTTCTGCTACCTGTAGCAGGCAGGAAAGAAACACAAAACAAGCAATTCTAGAGTTTGGAAGAATGGTGTCATAGCAGTACATAGAAAATAATTCAAAAAGGAGTGCTTTAGGGCTGGGAATGTAGCTCTGTGCCATCTGTGAGGCCCCAAATTCAATCTCCAATACCACAAAGATTTCTCTCCCTTTCCTTCTCCTCCTAATCTCCCTCTTCTCTCTCCCTCTCTCTCTCTCCTTCTCTCTCCCTCCTTCCCTCTCTCTCCCTCTCTCCATCCCTCTCCCTCTCTCCCTCTTTCTTTCCTTCTCTCTCCTTGCTTCCCTCTCTCTCTCTCCCTCTCTCTCTCTCCCTTCTTCTTTTTCTCTCCCTCCCTCTCTCTCAGTTTGTGGGGCTTGAACTCAGGGCTTGTGCATTATCCCTGAGCTCTTCTGCTCAAGGCTAGTGCTCTGCCAGTTTGAGTTACAGCACCACTTTTGGTGCTGTAATTGGAGATAAGAGTCTCATGGGGATTTTTCTGCCCCAATTGGCTTTGAACTGCGATCATCAGATCTCAGCCTGGTGAGGATAGCAGGTGTGAGCCACTGGTGACCAATAATTGATCCTTGTTTTTCTGTTTGTAGTACAGAGAATAAAACCCAAGGTGTGGTATGTGCTGTCTGGCCACTAACTGGATGTAGATCTTAGGGGGTAAAAAAAATCAAGTCTCTTTTCCAGTCATTTTCTCATTTTTCGGCCTGCATTTTTGCAATTAAACAGCAGGTAACTGAAGTAAGAAATATACCCATTACATAGCAGGTGTGCAGTCACTGAGAACTCTTACACTCATTCACCTGAAATTTGAAATATTCCCAATCCTTGGAGGCTTGTCTCTCAAACATAACTTCTTCCCTGTATCTTGCTTGAACACTGCAAGTGAACACAATATCGTGTGTGTGTGTGTGTGTGTGCGTGCGCGCGCGCTCTGGGTCTTGGAAGTCAGGATCCCTTGCATTCACTGTTTGTCTGCTGATGTCTGGCACTGTACCACTTGATCCATACCTCCACTTCTGGCTTTTTGGTGGTTAACTGGAGATCATCTGATGGACTTTCCTGCCTACGCTGGCTTTAAATCATGATCTTCAGATCTGAGCCTTCTGAGTAAGTAGGATTACAGGTATGAACCAACAGTACATCTTCTTTTAAATCCCCCTAATATTTTAAACTTCCAGTTGTGTACTGCTTTATTTTTAGCAGTGTGTTTGTAACATCCTTACAAATTAGACAATAGGGACTAATAGGCCTAGACAATAGGCCTAACCATAGGGTTAGGCCCTTTGTATTCCCTGAGGTAACTAGCATAATACATTACACCCTGCAGGAGTTTAATTAACAGCCTGTTGGGCTATATGAAAGTTTAGGGGGGCAAAAAACCTTCATGGAATGGGGAGGGCCAGTTTGGATGTAAAACAGGAACTTTAAAAAAATATCTAAAAAGCTTAATAGCTAAGTATCTCTAACTCTGACACAGTAGGCATTATGGATATGTTAGTTCATTCTGTCCTTTCATGATTCCTGTGATGTTTCTACACTCTCCAAATGATTAAACTGGGGTATATAGTGATTTTACTCAAGGTTACAACTGCTCCATAAATACTTGGAAACGTGGCTCAAATAAATCAGTTTACTTTTTTTCCTCTTTTATTTCCTTTCTCTACGCTAGATATGGAACTCACAGCATTGCATGTGATGAGCATTCTACCCGTGAACTCCATTCCAAAATCCTAAAAATTCACTTTTTCATTGCTGTGTCCCAGGTGCCTTACTGAGGTGCCTACAACACGGATGGTGCTCAATAAATACTTGCTGAATGGAGGTTAACAGATTAAGCGCCTAAGCAGAACTAGGAGTACAAACAAATTCACTTGTTTCTAAACTCAATCCTTAATCTGCTTAATTGCCAATCTCCAACAACAACAAAAAAATGCAAGTATCATTTATTGAGCAACTACTATGCCACAAGGGGGGGGGGTCATTCCAGAAGCAAAGCCTTTAGTTACAAGCAGCAACAAGCTATCATCCATGGAGGGAGGCAATTTCTCCTTCTATGGAGAATCCTGCTACTCCATGGGCTGGTGATAGGTCTTGAATCTGAGGGAGGGGGCAGTGACAGTGGGAACTGGGCACAGTGTAGAGGACCGAGGAAGCGCCCCGAGGATTTGGGAGGAGAGAAGATTTTCACCAGGAGGCTGCAAGCAGGGCAGGGGATGAGAGTAGCTCTCAGATCAGATGTGTAATGTTGGGACTGGTGCTATCATTGGGTCCTCCAGGCAGAGGAGCTCAGGCTTGGTCAAGTCATGAGCCCGTCCCCCAACTTTTCTTTTAGAGGGCACTCTGCCTCACCCTCGGTCCCTTTGGTCGTAGTTCCCAAGCTCACCAGGGGCCTGGGCGATGCTGTCTCCTGGTCTCCGGGAGACTCCGTCGCCTCCGCCATCTTGGCGCTCCTTCTCCAAGATCCGGGTCGTTCCCACAACTCTTTGCGGAACCTGCGACGTGGAGGTCGCGGGCGGTCAGTGCGTCAGCGCGCCGACGTTGCGTCACCGAAAGGCGCCCAGCCGTTGCTGATGGATCCAGTCCCAGCCAGCGGAGCCGGGTGTTCCGAGTGTGGGCCGGGCCTCCATGTAGCCTCTCTTCTTCAGGTCCGCGGCTTGTGGGTCACTCGCTCGCCCTTTTGCACGCAGCCCTGGTGCAACCGGGGTCGGGCTCCGGGTTTTCCAACCCGCCAACTCCCCCGATGCATCCGTTCCCTTTGCCGGGAGTGGGCTCCGCGGAGCTGCCCTCAGCACTATCTTCCCCGGAAAGAAGTCCTCGGTCTCCGGTCTGTCTCGGATCCGCAGCATCCCCCCCCTCCGCCACCCCCACCCCCCTCCGGCCCCGCGGACCCCTTGTCTTCTGACTCACATTCCCACACCGGCAATGTTTCCTGCTGGCTGGCACCCCTCCTCTCAAGGGATTCGTTGCTCACCCCTGAAGAGGACAAATACACCGCCAGTAGCCAGACTTCTCCATGACATCAAAAATGGCCAAGCAAATTGGGGCCAGAAGTGGAAGTGTTCACGTTCTACTACAAAAACAAAAAAAGTAGGGGTAAATGAAAAGCCACATGGCCCAACCTCTTTCCCCCTACCTCATCCTGGGGCTTTCTTAGAAGTTCTTACCAATGACTGCACAGACCCACCCTTCTGAAATGATGTCAACAAGAGAGCCATTGTTGATCCTAAAAGGGTCACCATTCCACGGGTGCCCTTTGGGGCTATTGAAGTAGCCAACAGGCTAGGAAATGGGTATGAGATGAGGTACTTTTTACTTTTTGGCAAACTGCAAGTATCCAGGTGGTAAACATAAGAACTAGGTAAAATATGGAAGGTAGAGGAACAAAATTCTCAAAGTAATGGAGCTTTTTCAGGAGGTTGTACTCATTTTGTTAGCCTTAAATATTGTTGGAATAGTTCTTCAGACCACGCACATTTTCTAGTACTTCCTTTGAAACCGGTATTTAAAAAAGTAAGGCCACTCAGGAGGCTGAGATCTGAGAATCGAAGTTCGAAAGCAGCCCAGGTAGGAAATCTGTGACACACTTATCGCTAATAAACTGCCCCCCCCCTCCAGAAGTGGAGCTGTGGCTCAAGTGGTATAGGGCTAGCTTGAACAAAAAGAAATTCAGGGACTACACTCAGACCCCTACCTCAAGCCCCAGTACTGCCACAAAAAATAGTAAGGCCAATAGATATGAAACTTTATTTAAAATGACAAGAGACTATCATCTCCAGCTTTGACTGGAGACTGAGCCTCCCACCTCACTTCCTTCTCCAGCTCCCACCTCCCTAACTTCCCACACTTGTCCCAACACCAACTACTCTCCCACTTTTCTGAAGCCACTGATAACTTCTGTTTCCTTCCGCGCCTCCAAAATTAGTTATCTCTTCCTAACCATGAAGCTCCCAACTTCTATCCTTAACCTCATCTTTCTACTTTTTTTCTTTTCTTTTTTTTTTGGTTCCGGTCATGGGGCCTGAACTCTGGGCCTGGGCGCTGTCCCTCAGCTCTTCAGCTCAAGGCGAGCGCTCTACCACTTGAGCTACAGCGCCACTTCCGGCTTTTTTCTTTTTTCTTATGTGGTGCTGAGGAATCAAACCCAAGGCCTCAGGCATGCAAGGCAAGCGCTCTACCACTGAGCCACCTACCCAGCCCTTTCTACTTCTTATCTACTCTTTAAAGATAGTTTTGATGCTAAGTTGAGAGGGGGACAGGCCATAAAATTTTGATGTTGAGAGAGGGACAGGCCATAAAAACAGCCAGTCTGTCATAAAACAAGACACTTCAACATGATTTCAGACTGAGTGCCCATTTTCTTCATTTAATAGGTTACAGGTTGGGTGAGATGTATATATGGAAGAAACAAGGGAGGTAAAGGAAGGGCATGGAATAGAGACAAACTCCTGAAATAGGAATTAGTCTGTTTTTCATTGTAAATGAAAATTGCCAAACCAACTTATAACAAGTCATGTTCTGTGAGAACATGGAGAACATGCACACTTGTAAGACTTATGGGAAGTGTCCAAAATTGTTTACAAACTTTGTAAGTGGTCCAAATCTGATTAATATTTAAGCTAAAAGAAGAATGTCCTTGGTTCTATATTTTAACACAATGTAATACACAACTTGATTAAGATAACTGGAAAAGTCTAGGGAAAGTGTTTCCTGAAAAATAGTCAACATTGACTCAAAAGGTAGGAAATTCCATTAGAATAAAACATTGGGCCAGGCACCACCGGCTCATGCCTGTATTCCTAGCTACTCAGGATGTTGAGATCTGAGGATCATGGTTCCAAGCCATCCTGGGCAGGAAAGTCTGTGAGATTCTTATCTCCAGTTAACCACCAGAAAACCAGAAATGGTGCTGTGGTTCATTTAAGGCACTAGCCTTAAATGAAAAAGCTCAGGGACAGTGCTCAGGCTCTGAGTTCTAGCCCCACAACTGAGGAAAAACTCGGAAGAAGATTTTATATAGGAAGCAAGCTGCAGAGCAATTTGTATAGTGTGCTGTTACCTGGGTAAAAACATAAGTACAGTGGAGATATACATACATACATACATACATCTCCATAAACTTGAATATGAATACTGCAGAGGTTACACAACATATTAGTAACTGATTGCCTCTGGGGAGATAAACCAAAGGTCTGACAAAAAGCAGTGGAAGAGCTTTTACTGAAAGATTACCTTGGTTTTATTACCTAATTGACCCTACTGAGGATACTCCAGACTGCAGCCTACAAAAGGGAGGAGGCCTATCTTTGGCCTGTGGGTACCAAGTTCTTGATCTTTTTCTTCAAAACAAATTTGGGAACACATTGTGTCAGAAACCAAGAAAGTTTGCTAGTAAAAGAAAGTTAGACAGATAGTACACACCCCAAAGCTGAATGTATCTACATCTGATGAAAGGCGCAAGGAATACTTTGACATCATGGGTGTTTCTGGTAGAAAATTAGTTTGGAGTTTGGGTCAAAATCACCTTAAGATATAAGTGCTTCTTTTTGTTCTAGCATACAGCATATCTCACTATTGTTGCTCTTACACTATTTTATCGATTGGGCCTAGAGACCTCAAGTTAGCCTGCTAAACTGATATAGTTTGGATTTTTCTCTCAACTTGAGTCATGGGTAGCTGGACTTTTCTCCAGACAAAGAATGGATGATAGGGGTTACAGTTACATAAGTAAGGTATGAGTACATTTCCTATCAAGCATTGTCACCCCCTCCTTTGTTTTTGGAACTGAACTTCTTTAACTGTGAATAAACTATTCTGACTGGAAAAAAAAAAAGAATGGAAGTTGCCATACCTTGCTTTCAGGACAGGTGTCCATTCCTGAGCTAAATATTTTTTCTGAGCAAACACTTTTTGTATCCATAGTAGTCATTTTTCCAGAATAAGTCTTCTCTTTATTTAGTGTGTGTGTGTGTGTGTGTGTGTGTGTGTGTGTGTGTGTGCAGGTACTGGAACTCAAACTCAGGGCCTGAAAGCTGTCTCTGAGCTTTTTTGCTCAAGGCTAGTGCTCTGCCCCTGAAGCCACAGCTCTACTTCTAGCTTATTGGTGCATAATTGAAGATAAGAGTCTCATGGACTTTCTTGCCAGGGCTGGCTTTAAACTACAGGGCTCAGATCTCAGCCTCCTGAGTAGCTAGGATTACAGGCGTGAGCTAAGGGTGTCCAATAGTCTCTTTCCTTTGTTCAATTTTAGAGCATAGTAATCAGCTGAGCATGTACACAATGTGAGAGGGAGAGAGCTGCTCTCCCCACCACACTCTTTTCTTCTCAATCTCTCTCTTTTGTCTCAGCAAGGCAAAGTTTACTTCTGCAGAAGGGCTGGGCCATCAGCCAAAAATTTGGCAAGCAAGCACATAGAGCAAACAGGCTGGCTCTTAGTTATCCCTAATACAGTGGGCTCTGCCCCTATGCTCAGATTGGCTGAGCTCAGGTTCACAATCTGATTGGCTAGTGTGAATAAGGTAAAATCTATACTTTTTGTCTTTTTACTAAATATTGTAGCTATGTAAGGCTTAACACCAAAACAGTGCTTTTCTGCCTTTAATTAGACTATGCCTTAATGCAATGTTTGTCTCTGAATTCCTGTTTAAAAGTTTACCATGATCCTGTCTTGCCTCCATTTCTTTAAATTATATATACCAACTTATTAGAAGGCATTCAATTAGTAACAATTTCTCATAGTAAGGCATTCTTTTTTCCATGAAAAAGATTGCCTACTGTTCCATCTATTACTTAACATTGCTTGGGAAATTCTTGGGAAAGACATTTCTTTGTCTTCTTGGGGCCAGGTCTAGCCTAGTCCATGATTTCTATGGCCATTGAATCCACAAAATACTCTCACCATTTAATACTAGTTTAACTTTCTCTAACACACAAGCAACCCTCTAGTCCTAGGAACTCCACACATCTTTGCCTTTCCAAAAGTCTCACATTTCTTTGTGCAAACATTCCACCCTTCCTGATGTAAACATAGCCTCTCTTCAGTCTCAAAGAATTAATGACAAACCCTTCCCTAACCTCTTCTCAGTTTGCTTTCATGTCTTTCCCTTCATTCCTGCTCTGGCCTTGCCCTCTCTTTACCCCATTCCCTAGTCCTTGTCCATTTCCCTTAGGCTTTATAACTTCAATTTCCACATCAATCTCCAAACTAATCGTCTCCCTAATCTGTCTACCATTTACGTAACCATGTCATACAAGAACTTTCTTAACACTTCTGGCTCAAAACTGCACTTCACTAGGCTAGGAGGTCGGGTTATAAAGCATAAAGCAATTGTGAGTGTAGTTGGTGTTCAGATTACCTGGGTGCCCTTCTAGTCTGCATACACCTGATCCTTGTTTAACAACAGGGTAGAAGATAGATATCAGGGTATGTGTGTGTGAGAGGGGGGGGGAGGGGAGGGACACCTAGGACCTAAAATCAGGATCTGAATGCTATCTTTGAGCCTTTTTGCTCAAAGTTATCACTTTATAACTTGAACCACGGCCCCACTTCTGGCTTCTTATTAGTTAATTGGAGATACGAGTCTCACAGACTTCCTGCCTGGGCTGTCTTTGAACTGTCACCCTCAGATCTCAGCCTCCTGAGTAGGTAGGACTACAAGTGTGAGCTGCTGGCACCTAACATATTTTCACAGCGGTATTCCACAAAAACTTCATGTACCTCTAATGAACAAATCGAATAGGATCATACTTTTTCAATTACAAATATATCCAGGAACGTTTATAATTATGCATATCCATATTTGATATTTGCCTTTGTTGTTGTTGTTGGTGGTGGTGGTCATGGGGCTTGAACTCAGGGCCTGGGGCCTATCCCTGAGCTCTTCAGCTCAAGGCCAGTGCTCTGCCACTTGAGCCACAGCACCACTTCCAGTTTTCTGGTGGTTAATTGGAGATGAGAGTCTCATGGACTTTCCTGCCCAGGCTGGCTTTGAACCACTATTCTCAGATCTTAGCCTCCTGAATAGCTAAGATTACAGGCGTGAGCCACAGGCATACTGTGATATTTGCTTTCTTAAAATTTTATTTTATTGTAAAGATGCTGTACAGAGGGGCTACAGATAGATGAGTAAGTTAATGAATGCATTTTTTTGTTGAGCTTTGTTACCCCCTCTTTTGTTTTTCTCCTACTATCCCTTCCTTCCTCTACCTCCCTCACTCCTCCCTGCCCCCAAAGTTGTAAAATTCATTTCTTGTAAGTATCATGGTTGCAATGGGTCATCCTGTGTCCTTGTTTCAGCATTTTGTTATTCCCCTTCTCCTCACCAAATTAGATACGTGTATATATAAGATGCAGGGTGCCAAAATCAAATACAGTGACAACAGGGGATATATCACAGGGGGAAGAACATACAAAGGAAACAAAAAATTCACATAATACATGAAAAACAACAACAACAAATTCTTGTGTCCATTTCATGAAATAAAAAAAGCAAATATCTTGCAAAATGAACCCCAAGATACTTGCTTTTTTAATCCATGAAATGATACAAACTTGATATGTGTCACAATTCTAATTTTACAGCAAAAAGATCATTTTCCAACAACTTCCAATGATTTTATACTGATAGATTTACATGTACAATTTTTCAGTTTCATTAATTCCATTCTAACCATAATTTGATTCCAACATTTTACTATAGAAATATTCAAAAGTATGTAAAATTGAAAGAATAATAGGGTAACATGAAAAGACAAGGAATTCTCATTGTACATAGTGCCTAAATTCCATGGTTCACTTTTCACTCTCCTTTATTACATCTTAATGATCTATCAATACATCAGTCCACTGATTTGCTCTTTGCTCCTAGTTTGTTTTTAAATTGCAGACATTAGGACAATTTCACTTGTAAAAACTTCAGCATGCATGGTCTTGTAAGGGTAATTTAAAACCAGGCATGGTGGTCTATACCTATAATTCCAGTCCTTGGGAGGTTGGGGCAGAAGTATCATGAGTTGGAGGAAATCTTGGGCTATACAGGAGAGAGAGATATACAGACAGAGGAGGGAGGGAGAGAGAGAGAGAGAGAGAGAGAGAGAGGAGGGAGAGAGAGGGAGAGGTGGGGAGGGAGGAGGGAGAGAGAGAGGGAGAATGGGAGGGAGAGAGAGAGAGAGGGACAGAGGGACAGAGGGGACAGAGGGACAGAGGGAGAGGAGGAAAGTCATTAGAAGTTTTTTCCAGCTGAGCTATTATGGAGAGGAGTGCCAAACTATTGTATGGAATGTGACTCTGAATTTTCCCCTAGGGATTGAAGGTAATCTTTCCCTCCCCCACCCCCCACTCACAGTTGCCATATACCATTGGTCAGGGGTTGCTACATAGAGTATTAATTCTCATGTATGTCCAGACTTGAGTATACTTCAGAAAGGCAGATCAGGTAGGTTTCTACTGGTAAGAAGCCCTGCAACAGAAAGTGAGCTGTGATGTAGGGTAGTCATGAATTCTCAGATTTCACTTGCTTAACAAATGATGGGCTGGCAGAATATAGACCTGAAAGGTGTTCAATGCTGTGTTTAAACTCAAGGTGATAGTTGTCTGAAAAAAATAGTGGTGGCAGTAGAAGTATCAAGGAAACACTTTGGCTTTTGTTCTTAAAAAAATTTTTTTTGTTGGTTGTGGGGCCTGAACTCTGAGCCTTGGCTCTGTCCCCTAGCTCTTCAGCTGTAGACCAGCATTCTTCCATTTGAGCCTCAGCCCCACTTCCGGCTTTTTCTGCTTATGTGGTGCTGAGGAATCGAACCGAGGGCCTCATGCATGCAAGGCAAGCACTCTACCATGGAGCCACCTTCCCAGGGCCTGTTCTTTTAAATTTTTGATTCATTGCTGGATGTTGGTGGCTCATACCTGTAATCCTAGCTACTTAGGAGGCTGAGACTGAGGATCATAACTCGAAGCCAGTCCAAGGAGGAAAATTTATGAAACTTTCATCTCCAGTTAGCCACTAAAAAATCAGAAGTGGAGCTATGGTTCAGTGGTAGAGTGCTAGCCTTGAGCAGAAAAGCTCAGGGATAGTGTCCAGGCCCTGAATTCAAGCCCTATGACCAACAAAAAAAATGATTCACATGTAACAATTATTTATATATTAAAAGTGTGATAAAATTTCAACATGTACATACAGCATGCACTCATCAGGACACTTTTTTTTTCAAGGCAGGATACTGCTATGTAGCTCAGGCTTGTCTGGAACACACTATATAACTCAGACTGACCTTCTTCCCACATGTGATCTCTTGCTTCAACTTCCCAAGTGTTGGGATTACTGGTGTGTACCACCATGCCTGGCTTTTCTTATAATTTCTTTCTGGTTGGAGCCTTTCAGTTCCTTTCTTCTAGTTTGCTATATATATATATTTTTTTTTTTTTTGGTCCAGTCGTGGGGCCTGAACTCTGGGCCTGGGCGCTGTCCCTCAGCTCTTCAGCTCAAGGCTAGCGCTCTACTGCCTGAGCCACAGCACCACTTCCGGCCTTTTTTCTTTTTGCTTATGTGGTGCTGAGGAATCAAACCCAGGGCCTCATGCATGCAAGGCAAGCACTCTACCACTGAGCCACCTTCCCAGCCCCGCTAGGAACATTTCTACCAACATTTTCAGCCCCAAGTCCTTCCTCTTGCCATTTATTTGCTTTCTAGTATTTTTTTTCCAGCCCCTCAATGCTCATGAGACTTCTCCAGACTTCATCTAATGACTCACGCCACCAAGGGACAGCTGCTTCTTGCTGCCTTCTCTGGGAGGGGACCAAATTCCAGCCTTTTACCCCTATCGTGGACGCCACTTGTCAGCAGGAAGTAGCCAGAGAGAATCCGTGCCCAATTTCATGATTATTAAAAGGCTGGAATGTAAGGTCTGCTCCTGGATGGCTAGCAGACTCCACCCTCCTCGCAGCAAAGTCTCCACCCAGGACCTGCGTTACCTAGGCAACTGGCACACCTGGAAGAGGTCACATCTGCATCCGCTGAGGTCACATCTGAATTTGATGTGGCCACACCTTTCTCTGCCCATACCCTAGATAGGGCCTAGCCCAGGCCCAGATGCCCTCTCTCTGCTCTTTTCTAGCTCTTTCTCAGCTCTTTCCTTCTCTTTTCTTTCCTAGGTCCCTTCTCTTTCCTAGCTCTCTCTTTCACACCTTTTCCAGCTCTCTTTTCTAGCTCTTTTCTCCCTCTTTCCCAGCTCTCTCTCTTTTCCAGCCTTCTCTTTCCCAGCTCTCCCAGTTCTCTTTCCCAGGCCTTTCCCCACTGCCTGGAGGACCAAGATAGCCTGGTGCCAGCTGGAACGATGAATAAACCTACCCCTTACCTGAAAAAAATAAAATTAAATTAAAATTGACTTCCAGCCGGGCACAGCTGGCTCACGCCTGTAATCCTAGCTACTCAGGAGGCTGAGATCTGAGGATCACGGTTCAAAGCCAGCCCAGGCAGGAAAGTCCGTGAGACTCTTATCTCCAATAAACCACTAGAAAACTGGAATGGCACTGTGGCTCAAGCAGTAGAGCGCTCACCTTGAGCTGAAGAGCACAGGGACAGCACCCAAGCCCAGAGTTCAAGCCCCACAACTGACAAAAAAATTTTTTTATTTCCTCAGGTATTTTGGTACAAGAATAGAAAGCTGACTAACAAATTGTTTTCATAAAACAGAAAAAGTTATTATGTCAAATTTTACTGAAGCAGGGATGATGGCAGATTAGGAACATCTATTATTTTGACTCCGTAAGAAGATTATGGTAAAAACAAATGAGACTGGATTCTGAAGAGAGAAAGAGAAAGGGAGAATCAGGAACCATGATAGAGACAGTGGCAAAGAAGGAACAACAGAAAAACCAAGCCTACAGATGAAAAGCAGTGAGTTTCCAGCTCATCCTTGACTGTCTTGGAGGAGGAGAGGAAGCTAAAGACTCCATTACAGGGTAAATGAGTGAGCCCTGGCAATAGACTATGAACTCTAGCAGCAGGATCAGCCCAGACATCCCACAAGCCTTAACTCCAGGAAAAGGATTTGTGAGACAGTGACTATTCTGGTGTGGGAAGGTAACGTTGGTGAAGAAATTGATTCTGTGGTTTTCCATACTTCAGAGGACTACAGTAAGATGTCATACTGGGAGAGTGCCTATTGTTGGAAGTGCAGTTACTCTGGGGGTGGGGAGCACAAGGCACAATCATACCTCAAGGATATTTAGGACATGTTGCTATAGAATCTGGGTCTGTGACAGTCACAAAAGTTAGTTGAGGAGAGGGAGAAGATCTTACAGGTCCCCACAGAGAAGTTTAAACTGTAGGGAACTGTAATGGCAGTGTGAACACTAGCAGAATAGAAAACCAATGGGGTCATCTTGAGTACCTTCAGATGTACTATAGTTAAAACACTAAATTTACAAGACAAAGAAAAATATTGAAAGCTGCAAGAAGTGACAGGCCACGTCTAAAATGCTGTGTGCTAGTGGCCCATTCCTGTAATCCTGGCTACATAACAGGCTGAGATCTGAGAATTGCCATTCAAAGCCAGTGTGGGAAAGGAAAGTCCATGAGACTCTTTATCTCCAGTTAATCACCAAAAGGCAAAACCTGGAGGTGTGGCTCAATTGGTACAATGCCAGTCTTAAATAAAAAAAATCAAATGAGAGATGGTTGCCCTAAGTTTGAGCCCCCAGTACCGGCACCAAACAAACAAACATAGAACACCAAGCCCATTAGAGTTACAGCACATTTCTGAATACCAACTCAAAATGCAAGCTGTGAATAAAAGTATCTAATTCAAGCCCTGAAAGATAATAATTGCCAACTTAGATTATTATATTTAGCAAAATTATCTTTCATTATTGAGGTAGAAATTAAAACCATAACTAACTCATGACTACAAATCAGCAGTATAGAAAATGCTTAAAGAAATAGTTTTTTAAAAAGACATATTAAAATAGAATAGGAAGACAAATGAGACCAGGAAAGAATAAACCCTACTACCCGAGTAAAGTAGCAAAGGACAAATAAGAAAAGAGTAAACCATAAAAATAACAAAATGACAGGAAATATGACATACTTTTCAATATTGGCACTGAATGTTAAAGATTATAACTTCTAATCAGAAGAGACAGCAAGTTGGATTTAAAAAAAATAAGACCCGCCATATATTGTCTGTAAGAAAACCTTGCACTAACAAAGACAAATATAGGCTTAGGGTGAAAAGATGGAAAATGATTTTCTCTAACCAAGTGTCCCAAGAGCAAGCAGGAATAGCCACACTTGTGTTTCATAAAAAAATAAATTGTAATGCAAAATTAGAAGAGAAATCAATGATCGTTAACATATGCACCAAATGTTGGCACACCCAAGTTCACAAAAATATTTTTTTTTTTGGGTCCGGTCGTGGGGCCTGAACTCTGGGCCTGGGTGCTGTCCCTCAGCTCTTCAGCTCAAGGCTAG
>NW_012267358.1:1204639-1210912 GCF_000151885.1 Dipodomys ordii | reverse complement strand
GCTCAAGGCTAGCCTCTACCACTTGAGCCATAGCACCACTTCTGGCTTTTTTCTTTTTGTTTATGTGGTGCTGAGGAATCGAACCCAGGGCCTCAGGCATGCAAGGCAAGCGCTCTACCACTGAGCCACCTTCCCAGCCCCCCCCCCTTTTTTTTAAATCAGTTGTAGGGCTTGAAATTTATGTCTGGGCACTGTCTTTGAGCCTCTTTGTGCTCAAAGCTAGCATTCTACCATTTGAGTCACAGCACCACTTCTGGTTTTCCTCAAGTGGTTAATTGGAGATAAAGTAGGGTGGGGGATATGGCCTAGTGGTAGAGTGCTTGCCTAGCATGCCTGAAGCCTTGGGTTCTATTCCTTAGTACCACATAAACAGAAAATAAAAACTGGAAGTTTTGTGACTCTGTGGCTCAAGTGGTAGAGTATTAGCCTTGAGCAAAAGAAACTCAGGGACAGTGCCCAAGCCCTGAGTTCAAGCCCGAAAACTGGGGCTTTTCTGCCCCAGCTGGCTTTGAACCATGATCCTCAGATCTCAGTTTCTTAAATAGCTAGGATTCTAGGCATGAGACACCAGTGCCCAGCTTCATTTTGCTTTTTAAAGTATTGTATCTTACAAACATACCAAGACAATTCTAATCTAGATCTAATTAATGTGTGAGCAATTTTTTAGATGACTTTGTGTACTTGAATGGTTGGATGTATTTTTACATTAAATCATTTTCCGTGTGTGTGTAATGTTCCATTCTATGGATATCCATCATTTGTACAAATGGTCTTCTAAAAAATGGGTTTGCTACTACAGAACCTTGCTGTCACCAGTTACTTGTCCTGTGGGTATGGTTCCGGACTGAAATCTGCAGCACAAATCCTCGAAATCATAACCGATGGGTCAAGAGGTACACTGACAACAATGAATCTCCAATATATCCATACCACTTCCTATTCCACTACTGTCCTGCCTTGGTGAGTTGCTCTTTTTCATGTCCTGATCAGTTTCTAGCAAATTTCTTTCTTTTTTTTTTGGGTCCAGTCGTGGGGCTTGAACTCTGGGCCTGGGCACTGTCCCTCAGCTCTTCAGCTCAAGGCTAGCTCTCTACCCCTTAAGCCACAGCACCACTTCTGGCTTTTTCTGCTTATGTGGTGCTGAGGAATCGAACCCAGGGCCTCATGCATGCAAGGCAAGGACTCTACCACTGAGCCACCTTCCCAGGCCCTAATTTTTGTTTTTGAGATAATATTTTGCTAATTTTGACCAGCCAAGTCTCAATTCAAGAAACCCACGTCCTACCAAGTTACTGGTATTACAGGGATGCACCACCACACTCAGCTTAAATAGATTTGGACTTAAAAACACTATATAGAGTTTGTTTTAAAGTAAATTGGCTTTATAATAAAACTGAAAGGGCAAATAGGGTGAGTGAGCTTAACAAAGGGTGCAGAAACCTCTGATTTTCCTAGACCTGTTGGCTCTAGGAATGACACGATTCACTAGTGTCTCAACTACAAACATGTACATTTAAAATACTTGGAGAGTGCAAGACCCATGTTTCATTCCTTAGCACCATAAAAAAGTCAAGTGCCAGTGGCTCAGGCCTGTAATTCTAGCTACCAGGAGGCTGAGATCTGAAGATCAGGGTTCAAAGCCAGCCTGGTCAGGAAAGTCTGTGAGACTTTTATCTCCAGTTAACCATTAAAAACCTGGAAGTGGAGATGTGACTCACTCAAGTGTTAGACTAATCTTAAGCAAAAAAAAAAGCTAAATGAATGTATGAGGCCTTGAATTCAAGCCCTATTAAAAGAAGAAATGCCAAGACTGTCATGTATCTAGAGACCAAAAGAAGATTAGTATTTATGAGAAATTGACTGAGAAAGAAGGGTTTGGGGAAAATGTAGTACAATACTTAATTATTATAATAGGGACTGGAAGTGATAAAAAAATGGTGTAAAATGTATTATGGTGGAAATAGTTGCTTAGTTTTGTGGATATACTGAAACAATTCAGTTGTACATTTTCAAGGGGTTTATTATACACCATACGAAGCATATCTCAATAAAGTTGTATCATAAAACAGTCTTAGGTTGTTGCAGTAAAGTATCCATTAGACATGAGAGTGGCAGATTTTCAGTTCTCCTCTAAAATGGTTATTAGTTTGTAAAGAGTGAAAGCATATTTATTTTAACTTCAATAGTTTCAGCTTACTGTAGATTGATTCTTTAAAAAGGCTAAAAATAAAATATTTTTCTCAATTTCTACTGATTTTTAAAATATAATTTTTTTGTTATTCTTAAGGTGTTGTATAGAGGGGTTACCATTTCATAAATCAGGTAACGAGTACATTTCTTTTTATGGACAATGTCACCTGATTTATTTTTTGCTTTTCTAATATAGTTTAAGAAAGAAGTTTTATGAGAGCTAGGGGGTGTGGCTCAAGTGGTAGAGCAACTGCCTAACAAGTGTGAAACCCTGAGTTTAAAATCAGTACTGAGGGCTGGGAAGGTGGATCAGTGGTAGAGCGCTTGCCTTGCATGCCTGAGGCCCTGGGTTCGATTCCTCAGCACCACATAAGCAAAAAGAAAAAAGCCGGAAGTGGCACTGTAGCTCAAATGGTAGAGCGCTAGCCTCGAGCTGAAGAGCTGAGGGACAGAGGCCAGGCCCAGAGTTCAGGCCTCACGACCCGACCCAAAAAAAAAAAATCAGTACTGAAAGAAAGAGAATGAAAGGAAGAAAAGGAAAGAAAGAAAAAAGAGAGAGGATTAGAAAGGAAGCAAGCAAGATAGGGAAGAATGAAAAGAGGAAGGGAGGGAGGATGGGCGATAGAGGGAAGAATAGTTTTCTGAAAGCTCACATCAAACCAAGCAACACAACTTATGTCTATAATCCCAGCTCTTTAGAGGCTAAGGCAGGAGGATTGTCACCTGGAGTATATAGTGACACTCTGACTTAAAAAATAAAGTTGTGTATCAACAACAATCTATAAGTACATAATATAATATCTTTGGGTTTACTGGGATCTCAAAATCAGAAATTGGTAATGTACTGGGAGTATCTGGGGTGAAAATGGAAGTGCTGGATTAAATACCACCTGATTTTAGTTCTCTGTTAATTTCCTTCAAATGTTTATCAAACTGCATGTCATAAGAAAATTGATAAATTATAAAATAAAGGCTAACAATTCAGAATTTAGTGAACAAATTTCTCTACCAATAAGCTACATCACTATCTTATTTTTGTTCTTAATATGCAGGCAAAACATGCTAATCATAAAAAATTCAAACAACTTGGAAGGAAGTAAAGTAAAATCTATCCTAGTTTTGCTCCTCAAATCAGAATCATTCCAGTAACTCCCAAAGAAATATGTTTACACATATATATTTTAAAATTCCATTTTAGTTTTATTTACTTTGTCAGTACTGAGGTTTGAACTCAGGGCATCATTCCCCTTTTCCTTTGGCACTTTCCAGCTTTTTTTTTTTTTTTTGCTCTTGAGTAGTTATGCGTGAGCCACCAGAATTCAACCTTTTTTTTTTTTTTTTTTTTTTTGGTCCGGTCATGGGGCTTGAACTCTGGGCCTGGGTGCTGTCCTTCAGCTCTTCGGCTCAAGGCTAGCACTCTACCACTTGAGCCATAGCCCCCTTCCGGCTTTTTTCTTTTTGCTTATGTGGTGCTGAGGAATCGAACCCAGGGCCTCGAGCATGAAAGGCAAGTGCTCTACCGCTGAGCCACCTTCCCAGCCCCACAAAAATATTTTTGAATACATAAAGAAACATTAAACATACTTAGTCATAAAGGAAATGAAACTTAAAACTATTGAGATTCCAGTCAGAATGCTCATCATGAAGAACACAAGCTGGGCACTGGTGGCTTACATCTATAATCCTAGCTACTCATGAGGTTGCAATTCTAGGATCACGATTCAAAACCATTCCAGGCAGACAAATCTGAGAGACTCATCTCCAACTATCCACCAAAAATCTAGAATTGGGCTGTAGCTCAAGTGATAGAGCACTAGCCTTGAGTAAAAAAGCTAAGGGACAGTGTCCAGATCTCGAGTTCAAGCCTCAGTTCCAGGGGCTTAAACACACACACACACACACACACACACACAGAAAAAGTCACTCATCCACTATTTGTGCGAATGTAAACTAGTGTAACCATTACATCACTATGGAAATCAGTATGGAGATTCCTCAAAAAACTAAAAATTTATCTACTTTATGGCTCTATCACATCATTTTGAGCCTATATGCAAAGTAGTGTCAATCGATATACAAGGAAGATACCTGCATATCTATATTTATTGCAGTGTTGTTCACAATATATAAGGTATACAACAGCAAGTGAATGTATAAAGCATGATGCATATACACCATAGAATATTTGCTTAGCAATGAAGAAAAATAAAATGTCATTTACAGAAAAATGGGTGGAACTGCAAATTATTATGTTGAGCTACATAAGCCAAGTCCCTAAAGCCAAATTTTGCATATTTTTAATTATTTGCAGAATCTTGATTTAAAAGATATACATACACCTTATATATAAATTATATTATGTATATAACATGAATATGAGTATATAACCATATATTATATAGTTACGTACGAAAACATAATTGTAACTATAAATGTATATGTGTAACTGTACTGTCTGGGTGGATTCGAGGGGAAAAAGAGACTAGACGATGAATAATATTGAAATATATGGTGTCTATGTTTGAAGATAGCATAAGGAAACTTGCTGAAAGCTATTGAACAATAGAGAAGTAGGGTTTAGGAAAGGAGAACAGTAGATAAGGTTAATCTAACAACTTTATAATATATGCTCTTGTGAATTATTATGGTGAAACCCCTTTGTTCAATTAGTATATATTGGCAAAAACAAATGATAGGAGTAGAACAGACTGCTGGGAGCAGTTACCAGTAGGAACAGAGAGAAAGGGCAACACAGAGGGTAAATGAAGGTGACTATAGTCAAAGTACCTTAAATGCCTGTTACAAACACAGAAAAACGAACCCTGTTGTAAGTGTTTTAAAAAGCAGTAGGGTGAGGGAGCGAGATGGAAGGGGTGAAAGTGATCAGGGTGCATTCTATGCTTATTTCACAATGCAACCTTGTACAAAAAATATATATTAATAAAGATTATTTTTAAAGGATTGTGAAGTACAGATATCCTATGGCCCTACAGAATGCAAGAATTTATCCCAGTTATTGCCTACATTTTGTGGTGTGAGGGTCCAGGTCAGTTCTCATTCATGCTAGGAAAGCACTCTTCCACTGAGTCACAAGCCCTAGCTTCACTTGACTTTTTGAATTTACAATAATTAAAGGAAGGGGGCATAGAAATGGAGGGACAAAGGGTAGCCAAATGCAGCAGTGGTACTCACTAGATGCTATGCTGAAAATGAGCTATACAACTTGTGGGTGGGAACTGGAGGAAAAATTAGGAGATAGTGAGGGAAGGGGTGACATTGTCCCAAAAGAATGCACTCATTACTGACATGAAATGGTAGCCCCTCTGTACATCATCTTTATAATTAATAATAATAATAATAAAGGAGAAGTAGCTGAAAAAATGAATAAGCACATAAACTCCAAAATCAGAATATCTGGGCTTGAAGTTCCATTTCATCATTAGTTAAATTGTGTGATTTTTGTCTCATTGCTCTACCTATGCCTTTTTCCATCATCTTTCAAGTAATATAAACAATTTTTTTTGTCAGTGATGGGAACTTGAACTCAGGGCCTAAGTGCTATCCCTGTGCTGTTTTGCTCAAGGCTAGTGTTTTACCATTTTGAGGCATAGCTCCACTTCCAGTTTTTTAGTGGTTAATTGGAGATAAGAGACTCACAAGGACTTTTCTGCCCAGACTGGCTTCAATCCTCAGATCTCAGCCTCCTGAGTAGCTAATATTACAGGCGTGTGCTATTGGCACCTGGCATATAATAACAATTTTTTTTGGGGGGTCCGGTCGTGGGGCCTGAACTCTGAGCCTGGGTGCTGTCCCTCAGCTCTTCGGCTTAAGGCTAGCACTCTACCACTTGAGCCACAGCGCCACTTCTGGCTTTTTTCTTATGTGGTACTGAGGAATCGAACCCAGGGGCCTTGAGCATGCAAGGCAAGCGCTCTACCACTGAGCCACCTTCCCAGCCCCTATAATAACAATTTTGAATATTAAAATGAATTGTTAGGGCTGGGAAGGTGGCTCAGTGGTAGAGTGCTTGCCTTGCATGCATGAGGCCCTGGGTTCGATTCCTCAGCACCACATAAACAGAAA
>NW_012267358.1:1193308-1198644 GCF_000151885.1 Dipodomys ordii | reverse complement strand
GCATGCAAGGCAAGCGCTCTACCACTGAGCCACCTTCCCAGCCCAAATTTATGGGATTCTTAACTCCAAGTAACCAGCAAAAAGCTGGAAATGGGGCTGTGGTTCAACTGGTGGAGTGCTAGTCTTGAGCAAAAAAGCGAAGGGACAGTGCCCAGGCCCTAAGGTGAAACCCCAAGACCAACATCAATTAACTAAATAATCAATTAAAAGAGTTGGGAAAGGGGCCAAGAATGTGGCTTAGTGGTAGAGTGCTTGCCTAGCATACATGAAGCCCTGGATTTGATTCCTCAAATCCAGGAAGTGGCACTGTTGGTCAAGTGGTAGAGTGCTAGCTTTGAGCAAAAGAAGCTCAGGGACAGTGCTCAGTTCAAGCCCCAGGACTGGCTAAAAAGCAACAACAACAAAAACCAAAAAACTAAAAGAGATTTTTCTAGGTTTAGATGTCTGAAGAATTTTTATCTTCCTATCCTAGGGCTACAGACCCATTGGAAAGTATTTCAGATTATTTATAATAGAAGTGACCTAATATAAAATATCATGTAAATTCTAGCTATTTAATCACATTTATTTAATTATTAGCCTAGTGTCAGATGTAAGATGAACTATTATGGAAAACAGAAAACCTAGCTGTTTGCAAGGAATGGAAACTTTCCCTCATGTTATTAATCAAAACCTTTTTTGTAGCCAGGTGTTGTGGCAAATGCCTATAATCCCAGCTCTTCGGGAGATGGAGGCAGCCTGGGCAAAGTTAATGATTCTTCATTCCAAAAACATAAACCAAAAGAGCTGATGGTGTAGCTCAAATGGTAGAGTACTTGCCTAACACAAGCACAAGGGCATGGGATCCATCACCAGTACCACAAAAATATATATGAAAATCATACTCTCAGCTGCTTTTTAGTAGATAAAACTTGTATGACTACATAAGTCTGCATGTTTGTTTGGCTCGTGGGCATCTTTCATTATCATCTCAGTTTCTTGATAAAAATTGAGGGGGCTAAACCTGGAAGGTTGAGTCAGTGGTAGAGTACTTGTCTAACACATCCTGGGTTCAAGGCTCAGCACTTCAATGAAAAAAAAATTAATCCAAAGTGTGTGTGTGTGTGTGTGTGTTGGTCTTAGGTCTTGAACTCAGGGCCTAGGCACTGTCATTTTGAGCCACAGACCTGCTTCCAACTTATTGGCGGCTAATTAGAGATATGAGTCTCTCAGACTTTCCTGCCTGAGCTAGCTTTGAACCATGATCCTCAGATCTCAGCCTTCTGAGTAGGTAGGATTACAGGCGTGAGCCACCAGTGCCTGGCCCTAAATCAAGCTTTTAAAATTTATTTATTGTTACTATAAAGGTGATGTACAGAGGGGTTACAGTTACATACGTCAGGTAAAAATCACATTTCTGCCCGGGCTGTCTTTGAACCGTGATCCTCAGATCTCGGCCTCCTGAGTAGCTAGGATTACAGGTGTGAGCCACTGGTGCCCGGCTAAAAATCACATTTCTTTTAGGAAAAATAATTACCCCTTTCCTCACGATCTCCCAGTCCTAAATAATGTCTTTTTAAAATTTCAGATTTTCAGCCAGATGCTGATGGCTCACACCTGTAATCCTAGCTACTCAGGAGGCTGAGATCTGAGGATCAAGGTTGGAAACCAGCCCAGGCAGGACAGTCCATGAGACTCTAATCTCCAAGTAACCACCAAAAAGCTAGAAGCAGATCTGTGGCTCAAGTGGCAGAATGCTAGCCTTCAGAGAAACAAGCTCAGGGTTAGCACCCAGACACTGAGTTCAAGTTCCAGGACTGGCATCCCCCCAAAAAATATCAGGTTTCCCAAGGCCTTACCTCTTCTCTCTCCTCCCCACTTTCCTTTCTCTTTTCTTCTACCCTCTTCCATTCTTTTTTCTTTTCTGAGATATGGTTTCTCTAAGTTGACTTCAAATTTGTGGTTCTCTGGCCTCAGCCTCCTGAGTAGCTAGAATCAGTGACTTAAAGCTACCGAGAACCAGTATCCCATTTTCTGTGTCTGTTTTTTTCTGGCCTTATCCCATGGATATCATAACATCAGAATCTAGGAGAGAGGAGCCCAAGGAAGTCTCCCCTCCAACAAGCACATCAAAAAGTTCTTTTTGCAAAATGAAGTTCAAGAACCATTAATAGAATATTATCATTTAGTTTCTACTCTTCAGTAGGAGCCCCTGGCACTGCTTAGAAGATTGTTTTTTTCTATATATCATACTGCCTTCTAAGACTCTATCAGATAGGGTAACAAGCTCCCTAGCTTGCTTAAAGCTGGCACGCTACTATTTGAGCCATGCCCCCCATCTAGTTTTTTGCTAGTTAATTGGAGATGGGAGTCTCATGGACTTTCATGTTCAGACTAGCATCAAACTTTGATCCTTTTGATCCCAGCCTTCAGAGGCATGAACCACTGGCACCTTGCTCATTAGGTACTTTGGATATTGGTCCTGCTGATAGGAAAATGTGCTGAAAGTGGTCATTTTTGAATACATACAGGAATTGGGACTGTAGGCGTGACTTACTTGGTAGAACACTTGGTTTGTAAACTCAACACCCTGAGTGTAATCTCCAGTACTCAAAGCCAAACCAAACCAAAATAAGCCAAACAAATACTTTTGATAAAGGGCTGAGAGCAGAGGAAGTTAGCTAAATGGTTAGAGCACCTACGTGGCATATGCAAACCCTGGGTTCTGTCCCTAGCATCAGATAACAAAAGCCAAGTGGCTGTGATTCTGAGGATCACGGTTTCAAGTCAGCCTTGCCAGAGAAGTGCTCAAAAATCCATCTCTAAAACAGCCAGCAAAAAAATTAGGCTGGAAGCTGGGCACAGATGGCTCATGCCTATTATCCTAGCTACTCAGGAGGCTGAAATCTGAGGATTATGATTTGAAGCCAAGCCAGGCAGGAAAGTCTGTGAGACTTTCAATAACTTCAATGAGCTCAGAAAAAGCCAGAAGTCGCACTGTGGCTCAAGTAGTAGAGCACTACCCTTGAACACAAAGACTCAGGGATAGTGCCCAGGCCCTGAGTTCAAGCCCCAGGACTCGCACACACACACACACACACACACACACACACACACACACACACACACAGAGGCACAGGTAGCTCATTACAAGTAGCCTGTAATCCTAGCTACTCAGGAGGCTGAGATTTGAAGATTGTGATTCAAAGCTAGCCCAGGCAGGAAAGTCAGTGAGACTGTTTTTTTGTTTTGTTTTGTCGGCTGTGGGGCTTGAACTCTGGGCCTGAGTGCTGTCTCTCAGCTCTTACAGCTCAAGAAGAGCACTCTACCAGTTGAGCCACAGCGCCACTTCCGTTTTTCTGGTGGTTTACTGGAAAATTAGAGTCTCACTGACTTACCTGCCTGGGCTGGCTTTGAACCACAATCCTCAGATCTCAGCCTCTTGAGTAGCTAGGATTACGGACATTAGCCACTGGCGCCTGGCCAGAGACTCTTAACCTTAAACATGAAAAGCTGGAAGTGGAGCTGTGGCTCAAGTGATAGAGCACTAACCTTGAACAACAGAGCTCAGCAACAGCTTACAGGTCCTGAATTTAAGCCTCATTATCAGTACAAAAGAACCCAGGCTGGAGGTGTGATTCAGGTGGTAGAGCATCGGCTCAATGAGAATGAGTAAACTGAGCAAGTTGGAGACCCCAATTTTCAAACCTTAGTATTGGCACACACAACTGTATGCATTCGCACCCCCCAAAACAAAGACAGAAAATAACACTTCCCCAGTATTTTGGTGGATATATATTCACATAGATGAAAATAGATACATTAGTTTGGGTATGTTTCTGGGCTAATGTCAAATTCCTGTGCCCAAGCTATTTTCTGGCCTTAATCTCTGGATCAAAGCCATGATTTTTTTTTTCCTTTTGAAGCAGAATCTTACTATATAGCTTGGGCTGGCTTTGGACTCCAAATCTTCAGGCCTCAGCTTCCTGATGACTAGGATTCTATGCATGTACCACCCTGACAGCTTAAGAGATGAATTTCCAAACCTATAAACAGATCTCTTTTTTCACCCAAAAACAATGTAAGAAGAAACTTGAAGGAAAAGTGTCAGTGGACAGTTTGATCTACAGAGGATTATAGAAGAGGATTTTTTTCTTCCTCCAAACATTCACTATTTCTAACTTTGAAAACTTTTTAAATCTTGGCTTTGGCTGAGAAAAGAAATTAGGCCAAGTGCAGTCAAAGCAAAGAAGGGGCCTGAGCCAAGCGTGGAACTGGGAAGATGCCAACTGTAGTAAAGGACTGAAGCCAGGCTTGATCTAAGGGTAAGACTAGCAACATGGGGTGCTGAGGGCTTTTCTGCACTTCATTTTCCATCCCACACAGCAGAAGTCTGCAGTTATACTTAAGCCATGCCTGGGTGCCAGTCTTGTCAGCCAGCAACTTAGCAAAGTCCAACAGGAAAGCCTTCACTAATACTCAGCCTGGGATAATGTAAAATCATTTGCTATGGTTACTAAAAAATGACCATGGACTAGATTTTCCATATTCAAGTTTCAAGTATGTACAGCCACAAAAGTGGGAAAGAATGTAGAATCCAGACTGATGTGTCAAGCTGGCAGGCATGGTAAATGCAATGGAGAAAATATTGACACCTGGGTTTCAATGTTGAGGTTCTTGTTCATTATTGATTTCTCATAGCCTAAGCCCAGTTAGCAGCACCCTCTCCTGCCCCTACACACACCTGAAAATATATCATATGTGAAGAATCCATAGCTTTTCTAACACACTTGATAGATTGCTGAAGAAAAAATATGACATTTCAAATTTTACCTTTTCTTTCTAGCCAGACCAGTTGTTTTTATGTGACACCCTTGTTCCCATATGGAAAAGAGTGCATGATTAACTAGTTTTGCAAGAAATAAGAGAAATTAGCAGTGGTTTCAAATGCAGAGGCACAGCTGAAACTGACATAGTGAATTAAAATGGAGTCATTCTTGTGCATGTTCCTGTGTGTATGTGTGTGTGTGTGTGTGTGTATGGTGCTAGGGAGCAAATCTATGGCTTTGTACTTCCCAGGCAAAAGTATCCTGCTGAGTTGCATCCCTAGCCTCCTAGGACTCTCTGAAGAAGTATGTATAAAGCCTTTTCTAATTCTAGCTCCAATATTGGTCTCTTCTCTCTCTCTCTGGCTTGAACCCAGTTCCTGTACCACTGTCCCTGTGCTTTTTTTTGCTTAAAGCTGGCATTCTACTACTTGACCATGGGTCCACTTGTGGCTTTTTGGTGGTCAAATGGAGATGAGTCTTACAGACTTTCCGGTTCCAGTTGACTTCAAACTGTTTTTTTTTTTTTTT
>NW_012267358.1:1191918-1193258 GCF_000151885.1 Dipodomys ordii | reverse complement strand
GTCATTAATATTCACAATTGAAGCCAGGTGTGGTAGTATACATTTGTAATCCCAGCATTTGGGATATTGAGGAAGAAGGATCACAAGTTGAAGGCCAGCCTGACCTACATACTGATACCAATCTCAAAAAAAAAAGTACTTATAGGAATAGTGGGATGCAGAAATAGTGAGCACTAGGCCTTAAACTCAAACCGTGGTACAACAACAACAAATTACACTGATTGCTGGTGGCTCACATTTGTAATCCTAGCTACTCAGGAGGCTTAGATCTGAGGATCATGGTTCAAAGTCTGCCCGGGCAGACACACTTGAGAGACTCTTATCTCCAATTAACTAGCAAAAGCCATAGGTAAAGTTGTGGCACAAGTGGTGAAGCACCACAAAGAAAAGCACCAAGGCCCAGAGTTCAAGCCCCAGTACTAGAGCACACGAGCTCATACACACACACACACACACACACACACACACACACACATACACACTCACACACACACACATACACACTTCATCCCTAGGCCAGAGATGGTAGCTCATGCTTATAATCCTAGCTACTTGAAAGTATGAGATCAGGCCAGCTTGAAGAAAAAAGTGTTCACCATATCCTATCTAAACCAATAAAAACCTCAGTGTAGTGGTAAGCACATGTCATCCCAGCTACAACAATGCATAAATTGTAGGATCAAAGTCCAGACCACCCTGGACAAACAATGAAACCCTTTTTAAAAAAACAAAAAGATCTGGGAGTATGCCTCAAGTACTATAGCACTGGTGTACCAAGTGCAAGGCCCTAAGTATTAAACCAGTACTGCCAAATAAAAAAAGGAAGGGAGCTGAGGAGCAGACCAGAAGATATCCAGCCAGGAGTTTTTTCTTCCCCTACTTTGGTTGTTTCTTCTGCCTCTTATTCTAGTTTACCACCTGCTTAGCACCCACGTTCTTCTCCTTTGTAATCATGAAAGAGCCACTGAGGAAGAATTCCTTCACTCGGTCAACAGAAAGAACAAAAAACATAGAACTTGTGTGGTCAATATTTGTGCACATATGGAAAACCAAACAAAACCCATGCAATTGGATTGTCATTAAAATTACATACAGAGCAAAGAGCAATGTACTACACACCCCTGCTCCCCACCCTGACCACATTGTCGTTGAGACCTCTCCTTCTTTTCCTTCTCCTTCTCCACCTTCTCTTTTTCCTTCTCCTTCTCCTTCTCCAAGGCCTTCCTTACTCATGCATAATAGGTGAGTGCTTTGAGCTACGACCCCAGCCCTTTAGTTGTAACTTATTTTTTGTTAGTTATGGGGCTTGAACTCAGGGCCTGGGCACTGTCCCTGTGCTT
>NW_012267358.1:1185521-1191868 GCF_000151885.1 Dipodomys ordii | reverse complement strand
AGGCTAGCTCTCTACCCCTTAAGCCACAGCACCACTTCTGGCTTTTTCTGCTTATGTGGTGCTGAGGAATCGAACCCAGGGCCTCATGCATGCAAAGCAAGCACTCTACCACTGAGCCACCTTCCCAGCCCCCTTATTTTTTTATTGTGAAAATACTGTACAGAGGAGTTACAATTACATGGGCAAGATAATGAGTACATTTCTTATCAAGCATTGTAGCTTCCTCCTCTGTTTCCCCTTCCCATCCCTTCCCATCCTCCCCCCCACCCCCGCCCTAAAACAACAATAAAACAATAACAACAACAACAACAAAACCCAACCAGGTACTGATGGCTCACACCAGTAATCCTAGCTACTAAAAAGTTTGAATTTTGGGATCACATTTCAAAGCCATCCCAGGCAGGAAAGGTCATGAGACTCTTATCTCCAATTAACCGCCAAAAACCGGAGGTGGTGCTGTAGCTCCAAGTGATAGAGCACTAGCTTTGAGTGAAAAAGCTCAGGGACATCACCCTGGCCCTGAGTTAATGCTTCCTGACCAACCCAAAGGCAAAACAAAAACAAATATCCCCAAAATGGGGACTGTGGCACATACCTCTAATCCTCTCTGAGAATGCTGAGACAGGGGGACTGAGAGGTTGAGATCAGTTAGGAAGACATTATCCCAAAATCGCAAGGATTGAGGGAACCGGTCAATGGTAGAAACCTTGCCTGACTTAATCAAGGCTCTTTGTTCAACCCCCCCAAAATATAAATAAATAAGGATACACTGGTGATTATATAACTATTTTCTTACCAGACCTGGTTGCAAAGAGCAGAGGTGTCTGTCTGCCTGGCCCTCAGATACCCTATATTTTTTTAAATATATATTTTTTATTGTAAGGATACTGTACAGAGGGGTTACAGTTACATGAGCAAGGTAATGAGTCCTTTTCCTATCCAGCATTGTTACTCCCTCCTTTGTTTTTCCCCTACCCCCCAACTCTTCCCTCCTCTCCCCCACAAAGTTGTAAAGTTTGTTTTCAACATAGTGTCTTGTACATCTTGTTGTTACAATGGGTCATCCTGTATCCTTTTTTTTTTGTGAAAATACCGTACAGAGGGGTTACAATTACATGGGCAAGATAATGAGTACATTTCTTTTTTTTTTTTCAGGTAAGGGGTAGGTTTATTCATTGTTCCTGCTGGCACCAGGCCATCTTGGTCCTCCACACGGTGGGGAAAGGCCTGGGAAAGAGAGCTGGGAAAGAGAGAAAGAAGAGCTAGAAAAGAACAGAGAGAGAGCAGAGAGAGAGGAGAGAGCAGAGAGCAGAGAGAGCTAGAAAAGAGCAGAGAGAGGGCGTCTAAGCCTGGGCTAGGCCTTATCTAGGGTATGGGTGGAGAAAGGTACTGCCACATCAAATTCAGATGCGACCTCTTCCAGGTGTACCAGTTGCCTAGGTAACGCAGATACTAGGTGGAGACTTTGCTGCGAGGAGGGTGGAGTCTGCTAGCCATCCAAGAGCGGACCTTACATTCCAGACTTTTAATCGACAATAGGGGTAAAAGGCTGGAATTTGCTCCCCTCCCAGAGAAGGCAGGGAGCAACCGCTGTCCCTTGGTAGCGTGAGTCCTTAGATGAAGTCTGGAGAAGTCTACCATTACAGTGGCAAAAACTGTTTAAAACTGAGAATGGCAGAAAAATTGACTTGCAGCACTCCATTAAATGTATGTTAGGTTTTTAAAAAGAGGTGGCCGAGTAAGAACAGCACCATGCACGTGGTATTCAGGTAAGGAGTAGGTTTATTCATCGTTCTGGCTGGCACCAGGCCATCTTGGTCCTCCACGTGGTGGGGAAAGGCCTGGGAAAGAGAGCTGGGAGAGCTGGGAAAGAGAGAGAGAAGAGCTAGAAAAGAACAGAGAGAGAGGAGAGAGCAGTAAGCAGAGAGAGCTAGAAAAGAGCCAATGAGTACATTTCTTATCAAGCATTCTTGCCTCCTCCTTTGTTTCCCCTTCCCATCCCTTCCCATCTCCCCACACCCCCGCCAAAGTTGTATAGTTCATTTTTCGACATAATGACTTGTACATCTCATTGTTGCAATGGGTCCACCTGTATCCCTATCAGAAAGAATGACATTGCCACATTTGTTAGGAAATGGAAAGACTTGGAGTGAAGTAAGCCAGGCCCAAAGAAACAGAGGTCCCATGATTTCCCTTATTTGCAATAACTAGTATATGTCTGAGACAAGCAGAAATGGTCAAATAAGTTGATGTTGGGCGAAATGATCCCCAAGATAAGGACTCAAATGTTTTTTTTTTGGGGGGGTCCGGTCGTGGGGCCTGAACTTTGGGCCTGGGTGCTGTCCCTCAGTTCTTCAGCTCAAGGCTAATGCTCTACCACTTGAGCTACAGTGCCACTTCCCGCTTTTTTCTTTATGTGGTGCTGAGGAATCGAACCCAGGGCCACAGGCATGCAAGGCAAGTGCTCTGCCACTCAGCCACCTTCCCAGCCCCTCAAATGTTTTTTCTTTCTTGCGATTGTTTCTAACATATTTATAAGATGATTTCTTTGTTGCTTTGTATGTCCCCCAACCCCTGCTTTCATTGTATTTGATGTTGTAATATCTTAAAAAAGAATTTGAAGCGAGGTGCAGGTGGCACATGCCTGTAATCATAGCTACTCAGAAGGCTAAGATCTGAGGATCCTAGTTTGAACCCAGTCTGGACAGGAAAGTTCATGAGACTCTTATCTCTAATTAACCAGCAAAAAACCAGAAGTACAGCTGTGGCTCCAGTGGTAGGGTGCTAGCCTTGAGAACAAAAGCTCAAAGAAGTGCCTGGACCCTGAGCTCAAGACCCAGTACTGGCACACACACACACACACACACACACACACACACACACACACACCACGAATTTGAGGACACATCAATGTTAGGCTTTTAAAAAAGAGGTAGCCGAGTAAGAACTGCACCAGCACACACGTGGTATTCAGGTAAGGGGGTAGGTTTATTCAGTAGACCTGCTGGGACCAGGCAAGGTTGGCACTCCACGTGGCTGGGAAAGGCTTGGGAATGAGAGAGAGCTGGGAAAGAGAGGAAAGAGCTAGAAAAGAGCAGAGAGAACAGAGAGAGAGAGCAGAGAAGAACAGAGAGAGCTAGAAAAAGAACAGCAAGAGGGAGTCTGGGCCTGGGCTAGGCCTTATGTAGGGTATGGGCAGGGAAAGGTGTGGCCACATCAAATTCAGATGTGACCTCAGCGGATGCAGATGTGACCTCTTCCAGGTGTGCCAGTTGCCTAGGTAACGCAGGTCCTGGGTGGAGACTTTGCTGCGAGGAGGGTGGAGTCTGCTAGCCATCCAGGAGCGGACCTTACAATCAAGATTGGCACCAAGAAAGTTTATTAGTAATTCAAAGCAAAGGAAGGAGAAAGAGAACAGCACTCAGAGCTGGGTACTGACACATCTGAGAATAGGTGTCATGAGTGTTGTAACATTAAGGGTATATGTGGTGGAAAAGTAGGTAAGAGTTTGCTCATATTCACTTTAGAGTATGTGTTTCCATTTGATCTGGCATCTGGTACATTCTATCATTCTTATTGTTAAATTATTTGATCAATTGTGCTCAGAGATTTCAAAGTCCACTTATTGACTTTGGGTCATTATGATATAGATGTTTGAGCATCCCTTTAAACAAAGGATGAGTTCGTCTTCAAGAGAAGAATCCAGGGCTGGGAAGGCGGCTCAGTGGTAGAGTGTGTGCCTTGCATTCATGAGGCCCTGGGTTCGATATGCACCATATGCAGAAAAAACTTGAAGTGGAGCTGTGGCTCAAGTGGTAGAGTGCTAGCCTTGAGCTGAAGAGCTGAGGGACAGAATCCTGGCCCAGAGTTCAGGCCCCACGACCAATAGAGAGAGAGAAAGAGAGAGAGAGAGAGAGGAAGAATCCATGCCGGAAATGAAGATTTTCCTCTTCAAAAGCTTTTTGTGCCAGAGAAGCCATGTGTTTTCCCCCCAGTCTAAATGTCCTGCTTTAAGATGTCCTTACTCAGCCAGGTGGCTGTGGCTTACACCTGTAACCCTAGCTATTGAGGAGGCTGAGATCTGAGGATTGAGGTTTGAAGCCAGCCCAAGGAAGCAAAGTCCATGAGACTCAGGAGGTATGGCTCAAGAGATAAAATGATAGCCTTGAATGAAAAAGCTAATGGACAGTGCCAAGGCAGAATACAAATCACAGTACCCACACAAAAGAATATGTGTGTATGCACATACATATGCATATATGCACACATACACATATATATCTTCACTCAGTACTATAGCATATCAATTATTTGGGAAAGCAGACAAGGGCAGAGGAAGAAAGTAGCTCTTCCTTTTGTGTTTTACTTTTTAATAAATATACCTTAGGAGAGAGTGTAAGACTTAAAAGCCGAGAAAATGGACTGAGAATGTGGCTCAGTGGTAGAGTGCTTGGCTAGCATGCATGAAGTCTGTGGTTCGATTCCTCTGTACCACAGAAACAGAAAAAGCTGGAAGTAGCTCTGTGGCTCAAATGGTAGAGTACTAGCCTTGAGTAAAAGAAGCTCAGGGACAGTGCCAAGGCCCTGAGTTCAAGCCCCAGGACTGGCAAAAAAAAAGCAAAGAAAACATAAAAATAGCTTTTAATTCAGCTATTTATTAATTCAGTGATTGTATCTTAATTCTCAGCTACAGTTCTCCAGGCCTCATTCCTCTGACCTGTCCTGAATAAATTTGAGTTTAGGAACAGTTTGAGTTAGGTGAGCATAATTTTACTTATGAATATAAATTATGAATATAAATGGTCATTTTGATAGTGATGAATATATGCACATATGTATATATGCATACATATAGACAGTATATGTGTATACATATATACTGTATAGACAGACACACATATTTTTATATATGTACATATATATATATATATACATATAGACAGAACCTACATAGGTGTTTAAAAATTCTTATCAAGATGGAGGTTGTAATGCAGATCTCTAATCCCAGTACTGGAGAAGCTGAGGCAGAAGGATAGAGAGCTCATGGCTAGCCTGGATTGCATAGTAAGACTAGTAAGACTGAAAACATGCTTATGGAGTGAGTGGATGAATACTAAATATAAACATGAATTCCTTCCTTTATTACATTCGTGTATAGGTGTGTTTGTTTTTTTGTTTTGGTACTGGAGTTTAAACTCAGGGCATCACACCCTTTCTTGGCCTTTTGGCTTTTTCTACTTAAAGCAGGTGTTCTAATACTTGAGCCACAACTCTACTTGTGGCTTTTTGTTGATTATTTAGGAATAAGTGTCTCATAGACTTTCCTGATCTGGCTGGCTTTGAACCATGATCCTTGGCCTCCTGAGTAGCTGGGATTACAAGTGTGAGCTATCAGTGGGTACCTGGCTACCACCCAGTGAGTTTAAAGACCATTTCAGGAATGTTCATATATCGTATTTGGTAATTTATTTTTGTGTGCTGGGGATTTAAACCAGGGCATTGAGGATGATAGGTAAGTGCTCTACCAACTGAGCTACACTCCCAACTCATATAGCCTTTAAAATAAAAACTAAGATGCAATACTGGGGGAGGGGGTAGCTCACACTTACATTGCTGGTATAAACACATACATGTTTCTGGGTTCTAACTTCCAGGTTGTAATTAAAAGAAAAACAAAACAGGAATCATAATCCTTCCTTGAAATGTGGAGACTTCCTTAATTTTTGAGCATGTTTCCTTTTTGGACGTGTGTGTGTATGTGTGTGTGTGTGTGTGTGTGTGTGTGTGTGTGTGTGTGTGTGTATGTGCTGGTCTTGGGGGGTTGGGGGAGACTTGAACTTTTTTGCTCAAGGCTAGAGCTCCATCACTTTGGTTAACTAGAGATGACATATAAGGCAGGCAGACTTTCCTGCCTGACTTGGCTTTAAACCACAATCCTCAGATCTCAACTTCCTAAATAGCGAGCCACCAGTGTTCAGATCCCTTTTTGGATTTTATTGTGCCATAGTGGAGGAAGCAATGTTAAGGACCAGCTGGAAGCTGGGAGCTGATAGTTCTTACATATAATGCTAGGTTTGTGGGAGGTAGAGATTGGAAGGATGATGGTTCTAGGCCATCCCAGGAAGAACATTTCACAAGATCTGCCATTCTGAAGTAACAGATGTGCAAAGTGGTATATACCTGTCATCCTAGCTTGAATGGGAGGCTTAAAATAGGCAGATTGTGTTCTGACCATGAGACTCTTATCTCCAATTAACCATCCCAAAAACCCCCCATAGTTGGGGCTGGGAATGTGGCTTATTGGTAGAGTGCTTCCCTAGCATTTGTTTTTTTTTTTTTTTTTTGGG
>NW_012267358.1:1181161-1185471 GCF_000151885.1 Dipodomys ordii | reverse complement strand
TCCCTCAGCTCTTCAGCTCAAGGTGAGCGCTCTACCACTTGAGCTACAGCGCCACTTCCGGTTTTCTGGTGGTTTATTGGAGATAGGAGTCTCACGGTCCCTCCTGCCCGGGCTGGCTTTGAACCGCGATCCTCAGATCTCAGCCTCCTGAGTAGCTAGGATTACAGGCGTGAGCCACCAGCGCCCGGCTTTGAGTTCAAACTGTTATCCTCAGATCTTAGCCTCTTAAGTACTTAGGATTACAAGAATGAGCCACTGGAGTCCCACTCATGCAGCTTCTTAAACTCTAGGCAATAAATGAAGCAATCTTTTTGTTCCTCTCAATGTCAAAATTTTTTGAATGTCCAGTTTAGGTAGACATAATATTCCCAGCACTATAATCCGAGCACTGAGGAGGTTGAGGCACAAGGATGTTCAAGGCTACTCTAGTTTATATGGCAGGACCTAATAAGACAAAAACAGAAACAAAAACCCCCAAGGGGGTCTTGCTGCGACAATGAACCAAAGACTTGTCATTTTTTTAAATAAGTATTTTATTGTGAAAATACTGTACGTTTCTTATCAAGTATTGTTGCCTCCTCCTTTGTTTTTCCCCTACCATCCCTTCCCTCCCATCTCCACAACTACACCTCCCCCTACCCCCTCCTAAATTGTAAAGTTAGTTTTTCGACATAGTGTCTTGTACATCTCATTGTTGCAATGGGTCCACCTGTATCCCTGTTTAAACATTTTGTTTTTTCCCTTCCCCTCCACAAATTATACCAACATCAAATACAGTGAAAGTGGTGGAGGGGCATACAAATCAACAAAAAAATCATCTTATAAATATGTTAGAAACAATAGCAAGAAAGAAAAAAACACTTGTGTCCCTATCTTGGGGTTCATTTTGCTTAACTTCATCTTATCTGGTCATATGTATATAGCTTTTGACCTTTCCTACTTGTCCCAGACGTTTACTAGTTATTGCAAATAAGAGAAACCATGGGACCTATGTTTCTTTGGGCCTGGCTTACTTCACTTAATATAATTTTTTCCATCTTAAGTAGTGGTAGGCAGTTTTGAGTTTGCTCAGTTCAAATCACGCTTCAAGCATTGCTGATCAAAATGGGAATGGAAGGGAGCAGAGCCAGTCGCATGGCAGGAGATTTAAAATTATAATAAGCAAAGTTTACTCTAGTCACCTAGAAAGGGTAGGGTTTTTTTTTCTTTTTGTGTCAATCCTGAGCTCTGGGCCTGGGCGCTGTCATTCAGTTCTTCAGCTCAAGCTCTTCAGCTCAAGACTAGCACTCTACCACTTGAGCCACAGTGCTATTTCCAGCTTTTCTGCTTTATGTGGTGCTGAGGAATCTACCTAGGGCCTCATGTATGCAAGGCAACCACTCTACAACTGAGTCACCTTGCCAGCACTTTTACTGGCTGTTCATAAATTTCTGTGGAGGACCTTATTTGCACCTAAAAGAAACTTTTGAGGCACTTCTTGGTGCTCACACTCATTTAAAGGGACAGTAACCTTTTACCTAATTGTTGCAGTAGTATTTGCCTAGGACTTTTTTCGGGGAGGGAGGCATGCATCATTCCTTAGCAAGCTTCACTTTCCTAAGACTATCTGATCATTATAACTTGGAGGGAATCAGTTCCCAAATCCTCACATTCCTTTAGAACTGTTCTTAAAAATGATTTTCCAGGTTTAGGCACCACGAGCTTGCGCCTATAATCTTAGCTACTCAGAAGACTGATATCTAAGAATTACAGTTCAAACCCGCCCAGAAAAAAAAAGTCTATAACAGGCTTATATCTCCAATTAACCAACAAAAGGGTGAAAGTGGAAATGTGGCTCAAGTGACAGAGCACAAGCCTCGAGCAAAAGAAGCTCAAGGACAGTGTCCAGGTCATCAGTTTAAGCTTTAGTACCGGCAACTAAAAAAGAAAGGAAGAAAGAGAGGAAGAGAGAGAGAAAGAAAAAGAGAAAAGGAAAAAAATTGCCGGGAGCTCATGTGGGTTGTTTCCTACATAGTGTTGTGAGCCTCTCAGAAGGAAATTTCACCTGTCAAATGTTGGTAGTTTTAGGATGGGTATTAAAAACCCTTGGACCAATCACTAGACACTATGTTTAAAATGAACTATACAACTTGTGGGTGGAGACCAGAGAGAAAAACTGGGAGAGAACAAGGGAAGGGGTGACATTGTTCAAAAAGAAATTATTCATTACCTGACATGTAACTGTAGCCCCTCAATACATCACATTTATACTAACAATAAAAATAATTTTTAATGAAAACCTTGGGCTAAACAAAGTGAAAGAAGACCTCAAGTATTGATATGAATGATCATTCTCTTAACTCAGGGCCTGTAAACTTTATCTTCCTTCATCTCTCTAATAATTGCATTTCCAATAAAAATTTATGTTTAATAAAAAGAAGAGGGAGGAAGGAGAAAGATGGAGTCTGTGACTGATCAAGATGCATTATATACATATTAAAATGAAACCCTTTGTAAAACCCATTGATGATAAGAATCATAATATATAAATATTTTCAGCCCTTAAAAACCTGTTTTATGAACTAGGAATGTGGCTTAGTGATAGAGTGCTTGCCACCATTCATGAAGCCCTGGGTTTGATTCCTCAGTACCACATACACAGACAAAACCAAAAGTGGTGCTCTGTAGCTCAAATAGTAGAGTGCTAGCCTTGAGCAAACAAAGCTTAGAGACAGTGCCCAGGTCCTGAGTTCAAGCCTCAGGACTGGCAAAGAAAACTATTTTATATTTTATATTCATAATTGCAATTATAGCACAACTCAATTTTTTGAACTTGGTGATTTATAGCCACAAGTAAATAAAAATTTAATTTCTTTTTTAAAATTATGTATGGTATTTTCACAATAAAAATTCAATTTCCATTTATGAACATATTTTTGTTGAAGAGAAATTCAGGATGGTGAGCAATAGTAGATTTTCTTTTTTTTTTTTTTTTTTGTCGGTCGTGGGGCTTGAACTCTGGGCCTGAGCGCTGTCCCTCAGCTCTTCAGCTCAAGGCGAGCGCTCTACCACTTGAGCTACAGCACCACTTCCAGTTTTCTGGTGGTTTATTGGAGATAGGAGTCTCACGGTCTCTCCTGCCCGGGCTGGCTTTGAACCGCGATCCTCAGATCTCAGCCTCCTGAGTAGCTAGGATTACAGGCGTGAGCCACCAGTGCCCGGCAATAGTAGATGTTCAAGAATAAAAAATACATTAAGGGCTGGGAAGGTGGCTCAGTGGTAGAGCGCTTGCCTTGCATGCATGAGGCCCTGGGTTCGATTCCTTAGCACCACATAAGGAAAAAGAAAAAAGCCGGAAGTGGGGCTGTGGCTCAAGTGGTAGAGCGCTAGCCTTGAGCTGAAGAGCTGAGGGATAGTGCCCAGGCCCAGAGTTCATGCCCCACGACAGGACCCCCCAAAAAAATACATTAAAGTATTCAAACAACAAATGTTCACGAGGATGTGGGGAAAAAAGGAAACCTAATACACTGTTGGGAGTGTAAAGTAATACAACCACTCTGGACAGCATCTGGAGGTTCTGCAAGCAAACACTAAACATAGATTGTCTGTATGACTCAGCTATACCACTCCTGGGCGTCTACCTAAAATATCACAAGCCAGGATACCATAAAGACATTTGCACATCCATGTTCATTGTTGTACTGTTCATAATACCCAAGTTATGGAAACAACATAGATGTCCTACAATAGATGCAAGGATCAAAAACTGTGGAATCTATACATAATGAAATTTTTTTTAATAAGGTAAATTTATTTTTTTGATTTTGTTTTTTTGTCAGTCGTGGGGCCTGAACTCTTGGCCTGGGCGCTGTCCCTCAGCTCTTCAGCTCAAGGTGAGCAGTCTACCACTTGAGCCACAGCACCACTTCTGGCTTTTTCTGCTTATGTGGTGCTAAAGAATTGAACCCAGGGCTTCATGCATGCAAGGCCAGCACTCTACCATTGAGCCACCTTCCCAGCCCCTACATAATGAAATTTTACATAGACATTAGAAAGAATAATATGCCAAGCACTGGTGGCTTATGCCTATACTCCTAGCTACTCAGGAGGCTGAGATCTGAGGATCAAAGTTCAAAGCCAGCTTATGCAGGAAAGTCCCTGAGATTTACTTCCAATTGACCACCAGAAAACTTGAAGTATCTCTGAGGTTTAAAGTGGTAGAGTGCTAGCCTTGAGCAAAAGAGCACAAGGACAGTACCCAGGCCCTGAGTTCCAGTTCCTTTTTTTTTTTTTTGGGTCCGGTCGTGGGGCCTGAACTCTGGGCCTGGGTG
>NW_012267358.1:1160435-1168551 GCF_000151885.1 Dipodomys ordii | reverse complement strand
TTTGGCTTTTTTCTTTTTGCTTATGTGGTGCTGAGGAATCGAACCCAGGGCCTCGCGCATGCAAGGCAAGTGCTCTACCACTGAGCCACCTTCCGAGCCCTTCCCTAGCATTTGTGAAGCCCTGATTTCCATTCCTCAGTATATCAACAGAAAAACCAGAAGTGGTGCTGTGGTTCAAGTGGTAGAGTGCTAGCCTTGAACAAAAGGAGCTCAGGGACAGTGCCCCTAGGCCCCCCTAGTTCAAGCCCCAGGATTGGAAAAAAAAAAAAAAAAGCCCAAAGTGGAGCTGTGGCTTAGCACTGCCCTCAACCTCCAGGACTGGAACCAAAACAACAACAACAACAACAACAATAAAAACACCCCAAAATAAAACAATGCAAAAATGGCTTGGGGGTGGGACTTAGCAGTAGATTACCTGACTAGTAACTGTGAGGCTCTGAGCTCATCCTTTTTTTTTTTTAATTTTTTATTTTTTTTGTGAACATACTGTACAGAAGGGTTACAATTACATGGGCAGGATAATGCGTACATTTTCTGAGTTCATCCTAATACCACAAAACAAACACAAAAGAAGCACCGTGACTTAAGCAGTTGCTCATCCTTGGGTAAGTCAACTCCTCTCTTTTTGGTGCAAGTCCTGGGGCTTGAACTCAGGGCCTAAGTGCTTTCCCTGGCTTTTTGTGTTAATGCTAGTGCTGTACCACTTTGAACACAGTGCATTTCTGGCTTTTTGGTAATTAATTAGAGATAAGAGTCTCATGGACATTCTTATCTGGGCTAGCTTTGAACCACAACCCTCAGATCTCAGCTTTCTGAGTAGTTAGGATTACAGGCATGAGTCACCAGTGCTCAGTTCAAGTCAACTTCTGTTAATGTAGAAGATGCTAGAATGCCTCCCATTCCTCAACTCTGATTCCTGGAGCCTGCAAATGTTATTTTATATCACAGCATTATTTGTATTAAAGTTGTGATAAATTAAGGATCATAAAGTAAAGTGATGGTCTTGATTAAGCAGTGGACCTGATGTAATTATGAGTGTTCTTAGAAGGAAAGGGGGCAAGAGAGTCAAGAGTCATGATAACACTCAAAGAAGACCTAACTGGTCTTTGCTACCTTTGAAGACTAAAGGAGGTAGCTATGAGCCAGAGGACCAGGGAAGCTTGTAGAAGCTGGAAAAGGAAAGGAAATGGATTCTCCTCAAGTGTCCAGAAAGGCACACAGACCTTCTGGCATCTTGGTTTTAGCCTAGTGAGGCTTGGTTCTGATCTTTCTTCTCTTTTATCTCTTTCCTTCTTCTCTTTCTTTCTTAATTTCTTTTTGCCTTCCTTCCTCCCTCTCTCTTCTTTCCTTCTCCCCTCTCTCTCTCTCCTCTTTGGTTGGCAATCTACCACTTGAACCATAACTGGAGATAAAAAAAATCTCATGGTGTAGTAGGAAGACCCCTACTCAGGCAGGCAAGCCCACCTAGTCGTCCGGAGTGCAGAGCCCATCGCAACAAAGTTGATATTAAAGAAGCAACTTTATTGAGAAGGTTCCTACACTGACCGGCCAGGGCTGCAGCACAGGCTCGGGAGCTGATACTGCGACCCCGAGCGGTCCACGTGCTTAGGTTTTTAAAGACAAAAATCACAAGGTGAAGCCTGGTCACGTAGGCGACTAATGAGATTGTCACACACCCAAAAGATTGCACAGTCAGGGGCCAGGGAAGGTGGCTCAGTGGTAGAGCACATGCCTTGCATGCCAGAGGCCCTGGGTTCGATTCCTCAGTACCATAAAAGAAAAAAGCCGGAAGTGGCGCTGTGGCTCAAGTGGTAGAGCTCTAGCCTTGAGCTGAAGAGCTGAGGGGCAGTACTCAGGCCCAGAGTTCAGGCCCCATGACTGGACCCCCCCAAAAAAAAAGCGGAAAAAAAAAAAGATTGCACAGTCATACCAGACCACACGCAGGTGGCCAGTGAGGTTACACTTTATCACATAATGTCTGTTTAAACCAGCCTATCATTTTGGATTTAAATGACCCACAAATTTAATGGTAAAGCGGGCTTAAAGTAAACAAACACAAAGGAGTTTAGTGGAGTTTAACATATACATGTGAAAAGGCGGAGTTTATAGTAAACTCTGGAAGTCGCCAGCAGGCCAGCAGGAGCGGATTACCGGCTGAAGGTGAGTCAAGTCTTTAAGGAGAGGGGGACCTAGAGGCATTCTTTTCATTCCAAGAACTGGGCTGGTTGGAGCCAAGGTTCTTGTTTTTCCTATAATCCCTAAAACAAAAACAAGACTTGTAAGGAAGCTGTCCCAGCTCCAGTCTCCTCTCAGGGCCTAGTTCAATGGGAAGGGATAGGAAGGGGAAACAAAGGAGGAGGCAACAATGCTTGATAAGAAATGTACTCATTATCTTGCCCATGTAATTATAACTCCTCTGTACGGTATTTTCACAATAAAAAAAAGAAAAAAATCTCATGGATTTTCATAGTGGGCTGGTTTTGCACTGTGATCATGAGATCTGTGCCTCCTGAGTAGCTAAGATTATAAGTGTAAGTCACTGGTGCCCAGCTTCATTGGCATTTTTTTTTTTTTTGCTCAAGGCTGGTAGTCTACTACTGAACGTACTCCTCCATTTGAGCTTTTGGTGGTTAATTGGAGAGAAGAGCCTCTCAGAATTGTCAGCCCCAGTTGGCTTTGAAGCTCAATCTTCAAATCTCAGCATCCAAATGTTCCAAGTGTGAACCACTGGCACTTGGATTGTAGTTGTGATTTCTGATTCCTAGAAGTATAAAATAATAAAGTCAATTTAAGCTAAGTATTGGCAACATGTCAGGGCAGCCGGACGCTAGTACAGGTGGATAAGTCATTATTATAGTGAGAGCTCTGCTCATTTTGGCCTTTTCTAGTTCTCTTCACAGGACACTTGCATATAAACACAAGATCAAAATGGTTCTGTGCTCTGGAGCACATTTGTTTTTCAGTTGTTGGAGGCTGTAACTACTGTGAAATCTCTAGGAAGCTGTCTTCAGGAGTAGTTCCAGCTCTCTTTCAATGAACAATGAACAAGAGACCTCTTAAATAAATTACACGGCCTTTTATAACATTCTGTTCTCAGGTTTTCCATGAATCTATGGAAAATCAGATGCTTTAGTCATCAATTTCTGCAGAGACTTGGGCCGTAAAAAAAAAAAAAATCCGGCTCAGCCAGGTGCTGGTGGCTCCTGGCTGTAATTCTATCTACGCAGCAGGTGGAGATCTGAGGATTTCAGCTTGCAGGCACCCCAGGTAGGCAAGTCCGTGAGACTCTAACCTCCAATTCATTACCAAAAAGCTGGAAGTGGGAGTGTGGCTGAGGTGCTAGATCACTAGACTTGAGGTGGAAAAAGCCAAGTGAGATTGTGAGACTGAGTTCAAGCCACGGACAGGCATAAAAATAAAATAAAAAACATGCTCTAAGGTCCTACCGAGGAAAAAGTTAATTTCTCGTTACAGCTTTCTTTTTCTTTGGTTATAGGTCTTGAGTCTTACAGAGATCCTACAATAGGACCTAAGCCTATGGGAATTAACTTCTTGGACCAGGAGAAATAGGAAAAGAAAGAGGAAAATAAGTTGGTAGATTTCTGGGAGGGTGGAAAGAGGCAGGAGAGCGATGGGGAAAGGAACTTCCAATCCTAGTAAATAATGGGAACTGAGAGCCAGGCTCCCAACACCCACTCCTAGGTTCTTTCTCTATGGGTGGAAACTTCCTAGGCCCTGGGGGCTAGGCGTTGCCCCAGTGTCTGAGGCGGGCTGGGACTGGCTGGGGGGAGTGCGGCAGCCCTGGAGGGGTGGCGAGGAGATCGCAGGGAGGAGTCATGGGGCGTGCGGTCGGAAAGACTACATCTCCCAGGCCGCCATGCTTTCCAGCTGGAGTCCTAGGGCGCTGACTTGCTCCCCAGTTTCCGCAGGGAAGCGCCAGGCTACCGCAGCTATTGTGCCTGGCGCGCTCTTCATTCTCTTCTTGCCCTGCTTCAGAGTCTATGGAGGAACCGCCTGGGTTTAACCCTTCACGCGACTACCAGGACCGCAGGCTGGCTCCAGTAGACTAGGAAGGAAGGAAGCTTTGTAGTCAGCTAGCCGGCCAGGGTAAGGAAACCAACCGATCCGCGAGACCGAGGAAGGGGGAGCTCGAGGGCTGGGACTGGAGATTTGTACTTCGCTGGGCGGGGCGGGGCGGAGGCTCTGGCTTTAAGAAGGGGGAGGGAACAGTGAAAGCCTGGTGGCCCTGGGAGTTCGCCGAAGGAAATCTGCAGTCTGTTGGGGAGCGGAGGAACCCTGAGAGCCCAGAAGGGAGGAGAGGTGGCTCCAAGCGCCCGCGATCACCCCCCTGCCTACACCTCTGGGCGGGCCCAGGTGTCACTGAAAGGACCGGGTGGTTCTGAAGAGGCTGTGTGTGTGTGTGTGTGTGTGTTTTACTGCCTAGTGCGGAGGCGATGCGTTGGAGGCGTGCTGCTTGCTAGGAAGCACCCTGCTTGGATCTGACTGTTTTAGGGAAGTCGTGCTCCCCCTCACCTGAAGCCACCTTCGGGCCGAGCGTGCCTCCTCCAGCGCACCATTCAACGCTCCCCGGGACTTTCTTAGGAACAGGTACCAGTCCTCCAAAAGGGAGGGAGCCTAAGAGGCTTCTTAAACGGGTTCTGAGTGCGGTCTATCCGGCCTGCTTCCCCTACAGCACCACTGATTCCCTCGGTCTTTGTGTCTTTTCTTCCCCCCCCCCCGCCCCCTTCACTCCAGCCCCACCATCACCATCATGGGGCACCCCCCGCTGGAGTTCAGCGACTGCTACCTGGACAGCCCCGATTTCCGCGAGAGGCTCAAATGTTATGAGCAGGAGCTGGAGAGGACCAACAAATTCATCAAAGATGTAATCAAAGACGGCAATGCGCTCATCAGCGCTATGAGAAGTAAGTGGAAAGCTTCCATGAACTGATATCCTGATAGGGTGGCTCTGTCCTTTACCATCACAGGGGCAAGTGAAGGGGTGTGAGATTTGGGACGACTCTCACCCCAAGATTTCTGACATCTGAAGTCTTTCTGATGCTTTGCGACTTGGATCAGTCGACTTGGAAAGTGATAGAGGCGAACAGCTGTTTGGGACTTTTCTCTTTAGTGGTTTTCACCTTAAAACCATGGTCCGAAACAGTGCCAGGGACCTTCAAGTCTTGGCTTTATAGTCACCTTTAATAAGCAGGTGATTATTCAAAAGGCCAATCTGACCTGTCTGTAATGTTTGTTAGAGGACTTCAACATCCCTTGTCTGCCACAAGATGACATCTAGAGGACCAAAGAATGGCCCCAGCACATCCTAAAGAATTTGGAATTAACGTCAGCATTTGAATAGTGTTTTTATGGGGGGTAGAGTGGGGTGTTGTCTGTGCCAGTATTATGCCTTGAACTCGGGGCTTGGGCTCTGTCCCTTAGCTTTTTTACTCAAGACTGTCTCATATTACTTGAGCCACAGCTCCATTTTGGGCTTTTCGATGGATAATTGGAGATAAGACTCTCATGGACTTTACTGCCTAGGCTGGCTTCAAACTGCTTGACTAAAGATTTTTGTCTTAGTTTCTGCTTATGACAGCTGTGAAGGGGTGCACCTTTGCTCCACTGATTTTGTTGTTGTTGTTTAGCATGCTAACTATGGCTTAGGTCAAGGGCAGTTCATCCTCAGGATCATTGGTTGACTTCACATGCCACTGAATTCTATTTCAGTGTGGAACAAAGACCTGCCTGCTTCCTGGTGTAAGTTGCCCAGTCCTCAGGGAGTTAAATCCAGAACTGGGGCTTGGGCCACTCTGGGGAAGGAAGCTCACCTAGCTTGGCTTTTGCAGTGACCACAGCTGCCTGAGCTATGGAACCCTCTTCCCTCCCCTTCTTCATGTGGAGGTTTTTATTTCGGCTGGTTGGCAGGAGGCTTGGAGTAAAAGAAAGAATAATAAACATCTCTAAAGAGAGAGAGAAAGCAAGCCAACCCTTTGTTTCAAAGTATACATCCAGGAGAATGGCAGGCAATGAGTGGAGTGATAATTCACTTTTTTTCTCTTCTTGGCTAAAAGATGGTGGTGAAAAATGAAATCCTTGCCAAATATGTCCCAATGCTTAAACCTTTATTTTATTGCTGCCAGTACTCGGGGTTGAACTTGGCCTGGGTGCTGTCCCTTGGCTTTTTGCTCAAGTCTAGTTAGTGCCCTACCTCCACTTCTGGCTTACCATTGGAGGTAAGAATCTCTGAACTATACATCTCAGCCTCCTGAATAGCTAGGATTATAGGCATAAGCCACCACTATACAATTACACCTTTGTTTCCAGTAGATTTATCCCCCAAATCCTATGTGTAGATCCAGTATGAGGACCTATGTAAGACTGATCTAACCTAACTGGAGACAAACAGGATAGTAACTGCTCTCCTGGGAATTGGTTTGGAATCTGCACATGTGGTCTGTCTGTTTTGGGCAGAACCTGTGAACTGTTCAAGTGCCTGCAGGTTGTTTGATTAGTTAGTGGTTTGCTCTGTGTGGCCTGATACACAGTCAACTTCTGGTGGTTCCTGCAAGATGGGATATTTAAGATGCTGACCCTTAGACACTTATGGGCCAGGCTTTGAGGAATGTCTGTACCTAACAGAGATCATTAAGAAGTTGAGGGCTGGGCGCTGGTGGCTCATGCCTGTAATCCTAGCTACTCAGGAGGCTGAGATCTAAGGATCGCGGTTCAAAGCCAGCCTGGGCAGGAGAGACCATGAGACTCCTATCTCCAATAAACCACCAGAAAACCGGAAGTGGCGCTGTAGCTCAAGTGGTAGAGTGCTCGCCTTGAGCTGAAGAGCTGAGGGACAGCGCCCAGGCCCAGAGTTCAAGCCCCACGACCGACAAAAAAAAAAAAAAAAAAAGAAGTTGAGGAATCTGCAAGTTGTGCCACAGAAGTAGGTACACAACTGGAGGTTCATTGGAAGAGTAAGAAGGAAGGTTTGAATTTCTTTTCTTTCTTTCTTTTTTTTTTGCCAGTCCTGGGGCTTGAACTCAGGGCCTCAGCACTGTCCCTGATCTTTTTGCTCAAGGCTAGCACTCTACTACTTGAGCCACAGTGCCACTTCTGGCTTTTACTGTGTATATGGTGCTGAGGAATTGAACCCAGGGCTTCATGCATGCTATGCAAGCACTCTACCCTAAGCCACATTCCCAGGCCTTCTTTTTTTCTGTTGTGGGGCTTGAACTCAGGGCCTGAGTGCTGTCCCTGAGCTATTGTGCTCAAGGCAAGTGCTCTACCACCTTGAGCCACAGCACCACTTTCAGTTTTCTGGTGGTTAATTGGAGTCTAACAGACTTTCCTGTTCTAGCTAGCTTCAAACTGAGATGCATAGATCTCAGCCTCCTGAGTAACTAGGATTTCAGGCATGAGCCACCAGTGCCCAGCTGGGTTTCTTTCTTTTTAGAGCAAACTGCTGTATGTAGTATCCTTGGTGAAAAGGCTCATGATAAGCACTGGGAAAGTGTTGGTGCTAAAAACTGACCAGTTAAGATATGTCAGAGGGATTAGGATTTACAAGGAAAAAAAGTGCAGTTTAATAAAATATTTGAGAAAGGGAATTATTTGTGGTGATGTGGGTCAAACCCAGGACTTGTGCATACTAGGCAAGTGAATCTACCATGGAGCTATATCTCCAACCATCTTCCCTTTTGTGGGGATACTTGGAATTGAACTTAGAGCTTTGTGCTTGCTAGGCAGGTATTCTATCACTGGTTAATTGGAAAGTAGTGTCTCAGAGTCTTTCTTTCTCTGGGATGGCTTTGAATCACAATCCTCAGTTCTCAGCCTCCTGAGGTCCTAGTTAGGATTACAAGTATGAGCCACTGGTATCTGACTCCTTGACTTTTTTATTGGCCAGTCTTGTGGTTTAAATACAGGGAATAGGTGCTGTTCCTAAGACTTTTTTCCCCCTCAAAGATAGTGTTCTAGGGGCTGGGAAGGTGGCTCAGTGGTAGAGCGCATGCCTTGCATGCCAGAGGCCCTGGGTTCGATTCCTCAGCACCACATAAGCAAAAAGAAAAAAGCCGGAAGTGGCGCTGTGGCTCAAGTGGTAGAGTGCTAGCCTTGAGCT
>NW_012267358.1:1140192-1160270 GCF_000151885.1 Dipodomys ordii | reverse complement strand
CCCCCGGCAAAAAAAGACAGTGTTCTATCACTTGGGCCAAAACTCCACTTTCAGATGTTTGGTGGTTAATTGGAGATAACAATCTCATGGACTTTCCTTTCCTGGGCTGCCTTTGAACCCCAATCCTTATAACATAACCTCCTGAATAGCTAGGACTATAGGTATGAACCTTGATTTTTTTTTTGTCAGTTGTAGGGTTTGAACTCTGGGCCTGGGTACTGTCCCTCAGCTCTTTAGCTCAAGACTAGTGTTCTACCACTTGAGCCACAGCGACACTTCTAGCCTTTTCTGTTTATATAGTGCTGAGGAATTGAACCCAGGGTCTCATGCATGCGAGGCAAGCACTCTACCACTGAGCCACCTTTCCAGCCCAGCCTTGATGTTTTTAGAAAGTATTTTACTAAATAGTGTAAGCTGGCCTCAAACTTGTAATCTTCCTGCCTTGGTCTTCTGAGTACTGGAATTCCAGATATGTGCCACAATGTTCCACAAGGCAAAGTTCTGTAAGCTAGAGGCAAGTAGTGTGTTTTATCTTTTCCTTATTTTTTTTTAGATTAAAAGTGGGAAGAGCCAGCAATCATGCAGGCCCAAATCTTTGTATGTGGCCAACAGATGCAGGAGATATTTTAGGCCAGGGGCTTTTCATATTTCTGGTGGTTTTCTGTTTCCAAGTATACATAGAAAGCCCAAAATAGTAGAGGTGGGAGGTAAACATGCAGCTAACCCTTGCTCCATTGCTTTTGTTTCAGGATGATGGATTCTAAGCACTCCATTAGCAAGAGGCCAAAGTGGAAAGTTTCCCACTGTCTTGACTTCAGTAATGTTTATCCTCCCACTCAGCTTCCTACACTATGCCAGCAGGGCAACTTCCCAAAATTAGGTGGAGTGGACCCAAAACAAAGGTGTACTCTTGCTTTGTGTAGAGGAAAAAGGCAAAGACACCTCCAGAATTGCAGTTAGAAGGTCTTGGATTCCCCGTCTGACATACAATCTATTTCATGTATGGGATAGGAGTAATTCAAACATTTAAAAAACGTTGCTGGGCAGTGGTGGCTCATTCCTGTAATCCTAGCTACTTAGGAGGCTGAGATCTGAGGATCGAGGTTCAAAGGCAGCCATGGTAGAAAAGTCAGTGAGACTCTTATCTCCAATTAGCCAGCAAAATCCGGAAATGGGGGTGTGGCTTCAATAGTAGAGAGCCAGCCTTGAGTGAAAAGCTAAGGGACAGTGCCCAGGTTCTGAGTTTACATTTTGTTAAAATGGTGAATGTGTTAATTATCTCAATCTGATCATTAGACAGTATATACATTTGTTGAATAAAGACACTGTAGCCCATAAATTTGTACTATAAAAATGGTGGTGGTAGTGAGGCTTAAAGGAATGAATGGTGTCACAGGGGCTTTGGCCTTGAAGATGGCTAACTAGCATACATTGTGTCCAGTTCTACACTTCAGGTCACAGATATATGTGGGTGAGCAATTTTCAGTAGATTTCCAGAGGGAACTGGGTAAACAGAAGTAGCTGGCAGCAGAGAGTTGCCCTTGTTGCCTTGTTGGAAATTCATTTCAGCTGTGACTCTGTATTCATGTGCATGGACTCATATTGGCATCTGGAGGGGAGGATGAGGAGGAGTGCCTTCTAGGAGTGTTTCTTGGAGCCAATGAGACTTGAGTACCTTGTGCTGAGGCAGGACTTGATATTGGCACTTTATCCCGCTGGTGTCTGGGTTTGAACCAGATAGGTAAGGTTGGATCACAATTGTATGTGATGATTAATTCATTCAATATAAGACCTGTGGGAATATTTTTTATTGATTGATTGTGTCAGTACTGGAGCTTGAACTTACAGTCTGGGCATTATAACTTAGTTTGTTTCACTCAAGGCTGGCATTCTGCAATGTGAGCAATACCTCAAGTTTTGGCTTTTGGCTGGGCAATTGGAGATAAAAGTCTCAAAGATTTTTCGACCTAGGCTAGCTTTGAACTGTGAACCTAAGATCACAGCTTCCTGGGTAGCAAGGATTACAGGTGTGAGCCACCAATCCTCAGCTGTTAGAATATTTAGATGGGGCTGGGAAGAAAAAAAAAAAAGGGCTGGGAAGGTGGCTCAGTGGTAGAGCGCTTGCCTTGCATGCCTGAGGCCCTGGGTTCGATTCCTCAGCACCACATAAGCAAAAAGAAAAAAACCGGAAGTGGTGTTGTGGCTCAAGTGGTAGAGCGCTAGCCTTGAGCTGAAGAGCTGAGGGACAGTGCCCAGGCCCAGAGTTCAGGCTCCACGACCGGACCCAAAAAAATATATATATATTTAGATGTACTTATGTCATTGCTTGAAGGTAACTGATGGAAAGAATGATATTCCAGTTATCTCCCTGGGGGAAATGCTGGGTTTTCCCCCTCTCCTATTTTTTTTGTCAGTCATGGGGCTGGAACTCTGGGTCTGGGTGCTATCCCTGAGCTTTTCAGCTCAACATAAGCTCTACCACTTGAGTCACAGTGCCACTTCCAGTTTTCTGGTAGTTAATTGGAGATAAGAGTCTCACAGGCTTTCCTGCCTGGATTAGCTTTGAACCATGATCCTCATATCTCAGCCTGGCTTTCCTCCCCTCCCTTTAAATACCACCTATTTATAATATTTGGAGTCCCAGATGCTTATAACTCAAACTAGTGCAAAACACGCCAGCACTCTGAAAGATAGCCCTCTTTTCTGAAATATTTTGGCTTTTTTTGTTGGCAAGTTTGAGCTTTCATGTTATTGAATATTTGTTGAGCAATCAGATACATTATTCACAACAAGCCATGTGGCCCCTTGCTAACAGCCCCAGGCAACATGAGACACCTAACACAGTTTTATATATAGTTCAGAGAGCACATGCCATTCATTCAGTAAATGCTTGTGCACATATGGTGCTTTAATCATTGTTCAGAAGCTGTGAGCTAGACTGAGTTAGTCACAGGTAGAGATTGTCCTCTAGAACTTCCTAGGCTAATAGGGGAGATGAGACATGGGTTAGAAAAGGTAGTAGAAAAGACCCAGAAAGGAATCCACAGACCTATAGCCACCTAATCTTTGATAAGGGAGCTAAAAACATAGAATGGAAGAAAGACAGCCTCTTCAATAAATGGTGCTGGCAGAATTGGATAAACGCCTGTAGAAAACTAAAGCTAGATCCTTATATATCACCCTGCACCAGAATCAACTCCAAATGGATCAAAGATCTCGAAGTCAAAGCAGACACTCTGAAAACATTACGGGAGAATAGGAGAAACTCTAGGGCTCCTTGGCACAGGCTGAAAATTTTTGACTAAAGACCCAGAAACACAACAAATCAAAGAAAGATTGGATAAATGGGACTGCAAGAAACTGCAGAGCTTCTGCATGACAAAGGACATAGCTAGCAAGATCAATAGAAAGCCCTCGGATTGGGAGAAGATCTTCACTAGCCGTACAATGGACAAGGGGCTCATATCTAAAATATACTTAGAACTCAAAAAATTAAGTTCCCAAAAATAAATCCTCAAAGAAACAACAGATAAGTGGGCTAAAGACTTAAAGAGAGACTTCTCTGAAGAGGATATAAGAATAGCCAATAGACACATGAAGAAATGCTCAACTTCTCTGGCTATAAAAGAAATGCAAATCAAAACAACATTGAGATTCCACCTCACCCGTTAGAATGGCTATAATCAAGAACTCTAATAACAAAAGATGATGGAAGGGACCTGGTCAAAAGGGAACCCTACTGCATTGTTGGTAGGAGTGTAAACTTGTTCAGCTACTTTGGAAAGCAGTATGGAGGTTCATGAAAAGACTTCACATAGAGCTCCCCTATGACCCAGTAATCCCACTTTTGGGCATTTACCCAAACGATCACAAACAAGGCCATAGTAAAGCTTCCAGCACAACTATGTTTATTGCAGCATTATTTACTATAACTAAGATATGGAACCAACCCAGATGCCCCTCAGAAGATGAATGGATCAAGAAAATGTGATATATATATATATATATAAATTCTCCATCAGAAAGAATAACACTGCCCCATTTGTTAGGAAATGGAATGACTTGCAAAAAATTATATTAAGTGAAGTAAGCCAGACTCAAAGGTCCCATGGTTTCCCTTATTTACAATAACTAGTATATGTCTAGGACAAGCAGAAGAGGTAAAAAACCTGATGCTAAGCAAAATGTACCCCAGATTAGGGACACAAGAGATTTTATCTTTCTTATTCTTTTTAATGTACTTATAATGTACTATGTGTTTTTTTGTTTCTTTGTATGGTCTTCTCCCATTATACAACCCCTATTTTCACTGTATTTGATTCTGGTGCCCTATATCTTGTATATGCATTTTTCTAATTTGGGAAGGGGAAGTGAAATAACAAATGCTTAAATAAGGATTCAGGATTGTAACAATGAGATGTACAGGACACTATGTTTTTTTTTTTTTTTTTTTTGGGTCCGGTCGTGAGGCCTGAACTCTGGCCTGAGCACTGTCCCTCAGCTCTTCAGCCTAAGGCTAGCGCTCTACCACTTGAACCACAGTGCCACTTCCAGCTTTTTTTCTTTTTGCTTATGTGGTGCTGGGGAATCGAACCCAGGGCCTCAGGCATGCAAGGTAAGCGCTCTACCACTGAACCACCTTCCCAGCCCAGGACACTATGTTGAAAATGAACTTTACAGCTTTGGGTGGGGGAGGACTTGGGAGGTGAGGAGGAAAGGGATGGTAGGGGAAAAACAAAGCAGGGAGTAACAATGTTTGATAGGAAATGTACTCATTACCTTGCAGTATCTTTACAATAAAAATATTTTTTAAAAAAGAAAAGGTAGTAGATACATATGAGACCCTTACTGCAGGACAGGTGAACATGAGTACATGTGATGGTCTAAGGAGAGTTCATTACCTGATGGGGGGACAGGTTAAAGGTAAAGGAGGGAGTAGCCTTGGAACTGGGCAGAACTGGTGGTTCTTACAACTTGTTTCTATGAGCTAGGACTTGCATATAGTAAGAGCTTTATTAAGTAAAGATTATTATTTTCTGCAATGCTGAGGTTTGAATCCAGGGCTTTGTACATGCTAGACTACCACTGAGTCATACCCCAGGCCAAGACAAGGATTAATGATCCCATTGTATAGCTAGGAAAAGAAGTCCAGAGGAGTTAAGTAACTTGTTGACCAAATAAGTCTGAATTAGAGCCAAGACTTGACTTTAAAGGACCTGCTTATTTTACAACATGCTACTATTCAAGCATTGCATATCATATAATGGGAATGGAAGAGAGTGTAAATAATTCAGATCATCTGGGATACAAACTCCAAGAACAGAGGCTTGGAAATTGAAGTTGGAATGGGAAGTGGACACCTGAACATCCAGGACCTGTTAAAGAGCTCAGACTTCATAGGCAAAGAATTTTATAAGAGAAGCTTTTGGCTGTGCGCCAGTGGCTCTTGCCTGTAATTCTAGCTACTCTAGAGGCTGAGATCTGAGGATCACCATTCAAAGCCAGCCCAGGGAGGAATGTCCATGAGATTCTTATCTCTTAACCACTAGAAAACTGGAAGTGATGCTGTGGCTTAACTGGTAGAGCACTCACTTTGAGCTGAAGAGGTGAGGCACAGTGTCCAGGCACAGAGTTCAAGCCCCATGAGCAAAGAAACAAGTTTTGGCAAGATAGAGACATTTTTTTAAAAAAGAAGTATTGTTATTTTAATGGTGATATGCAGAAAGGTTACAGTTGCATAAGTCAGGTAGCGAGTATATTTCTTTTTGGACAATGTCACCTCTTCTGTCACTCTCTCCCAGTTTTTCCCTCCTTCCCATCCACAAGTTGTATCATTCATTTTCCACAGTGTCTAGTGTGTACCATTGCTGCATTTGTTCACCCTTTGTCCCTCCATTTCTGTGCCCCCTTATCCTCCCAAAGACAGATAAACAAACAAGACAAAAAGAAAACAAAAATGAGCAATAAAGAAAAAAACCTCTTGTTTCTGTTTCCTGGGGTTCATTTCAATATATGTTATTGTATATGATCAGCTGCACATAGGCATTGCACCTTTGTGTTCCTCTTGTAAGAGTATCCTCCTTTTGGTCTCACTGTGTGAGTGTGTGCGTACGTGTGTGTGTGCGTACGTGTGTGTGTGTGTGTGTGTGTGTGTGTGTGAGAGAGAGAGAGAGAGAGAGAGAGAGTCTGAGGCTTGAACTCAGGGTCTCATGATTTTGCTCAACTTTTGCATTTCTGGTTGCCATTCTACCACTTGAGCCACACCTCAAGTTCCAAGTTTGTACATTTTTAGCTTTATTTGGAGCATAATTTTGTTCGAGACAGGTTCTTACTATGTAGCCCAGACTGTTCTTGAACTCATGTTCTTCTTGCTTCAGTCTCTCAGGTGCTGAAATTATAGGCATGTGTCACCACACCTGTCTTTCATACATTTTGATATAGCTCAGAGTCAGCAAACCTCTTTCATATAGGGCAAGATAGCATATCTTTTAGTCTTTGAGTACTGTGTAGCATTTATAGTTAGGCAACTCTGCTATGGGGAGAGAATTTGTAAATAAAATGAGGATTTCTATAGAAGTATTTATTAATATTGAAATGTGAATTTTGGGGAGGTATTAGTGTTTTAACCCAAGGCAGCATGTTTGCTAAGCTACACTTGGGCCACACCACCAACTCTGAAATGTCAATTTTATAACTTTTCATGTTAGGAAGTATCATTCCTTTGCATTGTTTTTATTTTATTTTATTTTTTTGTCGGTCGTGGGGCTTGAACTCTGGGCCTGGGCGCTGTCCCTCAGCTCTTCAGCTCAAGGCGAGCACTCTACCACTTGAGGTACAGCGCCACTTCCGGTTTTCTGGTGGTTTATTGGAGATAGGAGTCTCACGGTCTTTCCTGCCCGGGCTGGCTTTGAACCGCGATCCTCAGATCTCAGCCTCCTGAGTAGCTAGGATTACAGGCATGAGCCACCAGCACCCGGCGCATTGTTTTTAATCAGTTAAAAGTATTTAAGAAATTCAACTCTCAGTTCTGCTGGTCTGTAGTTTGCAAATACCTGGTATTGCTAGTTAACCTATAGGACTTCAGTGGGTTTTAGTGACTGTAGCTCATATTTTCCATTAACTACTTTTACCTTGATACAGTATTCATTATGCCAACTCTAATGTCAAGATTTCAAGTTCAGATGGTCAGGAGGCTGAAATCTGAGGATCACAGTTTGAAGACAGCTTGGGAAAGAAAGTCTATGAGACTCACATCTTCAATTAACTAGCAAAATACTGGAAATGGAGCTGTGGCATAAATGCTAGAGCACCAGCCTTGAGTGAAAAAGCCAAGTGGGAGTATGAGGTTCTGAGGTCAAGCTCTAGTACCAGTACACACATGAAAAGATCCCAAGTTCAAATGCTATCAGAGTCAGAAGAGTGCATAGAGCAGTATGAAAATGTTGGTTTAATATAAGGTTGTATTTACTAGGGTAGCTAGCCCTAGCATCCTTGCTCCATCCAAAAGGCCTTTACACACTGTGAACTAGCGGAGGTAGAATGGCAAAGAATCCTGACCATGGCCATCTAGCTAGTTGGATTTGGTGCTCATTCTGTGACTTGTGTGACCTGCACCCAGGTCTGTGACTTTACAAAGACAGGGTAGGGGCAGGAGTTCTGTATACCTTGCTTTCAACTCTGACATGCCACAGCGTACTATTTTCTACAGTGCAGATGGTGGATTAATAGTCTCAGAAAGAGCTGGGCATCAGTGGCTTATGCCTATAATCCTAGCTACTCAGGAGACTGAGATCTGAGGATCACTGTTTGAAGCCAGCTGGGACAGGAATATATGTGAGACTCTTATCTCCACTTAACCACCAAAAACATCAGAAGTAAGGCTATAGCTCAAGTGGTAGAGTGCTAGCTTTGAGCCAAAGAATCTCAGAGACAGTGCCCAGGTCCCACATTCAAGTCCCAAGATACGGGCTGGGAAGATGGCTCAGTGGTAGAACACTTGCCTTGCATGCATGAGGCCCTGGGTTCGATTCCTCAGCAGAAAAAAAGCTGGAATTGGCGCTGTGGCTCAAGTGGTAGTGCGCTAGCCTTAAGCTGAAGAGCTGAGGGACAGCGCCCAGGCCCAGAGTTCAGGCCCCACGACCGACCCACCCCCCCACCAAAAAAAAAAAAAAAGACTGGCACAAAGGAAAGGTCTCAGAAAGGAATGGTTAAGCCAATTATGGGATTTTATTTTTATGTTTACCTCAATTTTCACATTATTTTAGTATGCATGATGATATGTAGTTAAATTAAAATTTAAAAGCTTTAAAAAAGAATTCTTAAGCATTCTGTATTAAAATGATATAAAAGTTGCTACTGTGGAAAAATATAGTTTGTACAGCTTTACTAGTATAACCTTTAGTATTTAATGGGAGTGACTTTCTTTATTCTATACAATTTTTTTCTTTTGTTGGTACCTGAGTTTGAGTTCACTAAGATTCTTGCTTAGCTGATGCTGTATCACTTAAATCAGACCTCCAGCCTTGCCTTTTGCTGATTATTTTGAAGTTGGAATCTTGTGGATTTTCTGTTTTCAAACTTTTATTCCCTGGATTTTACCCTTCTAAGTAGCTAGATGTTAGGCATGAGTCACCAAACAATGGCCATTCCGCATGTTTATAGAAAGGAGGTTTAGATATTTATATTAAGGTAATCATTTGGGGTGCCTTTTTAGTTCTCACTTTGGCATCTGTGGCATGTAGTTGTCCAGTGATTGCTGTCATGAAAGGATGGGTTAGTTCCAATTTTACTGTTAGCTAGCTGTGTGACCTTGAGTAAGACTTTTATCCATTTATAAGCTTAGGAGTTTTGTCAATGTTTTGGTGCTGAGGATTGAACTCATAGCCCTTTTCTCTTTGATGGGTTTTTTGTTGTTTTTGTTTTTATTTTGTTTAGGTGCCAGTACCAGCGCTTGATCTCAGAGCCTTGTGCTCTGGTTGGGCTTTCTTGCTCATAGCTGGCACTCTACTATTTGAGACAAGCCTCTAGTTGTGTCTTTTGTTGGTTTTTGGAGATGAGTCCCTCAGATTTGACTGCCTAGGTATCTTTGAACCTTGATCCTCAGATTGCACCTCCCTAAGTAGCTAGGATTATAGGTGAGAGCTATCAGTGCTAGGCTTGCTTTTTTTTGGTGCCAGTCTTGAGCCTTTAACCCTGAGTTCAAGTGCCTGGCCTGGGCACTGTCCCTGAGATTTGTTTGGTCAAAGCTAGCACTCTACCACTTGAGCCACAGCAGCACTTCTGGTCTTTCTTTTTATGTGGTACTGAGGAATTGAACCATGGTTTTCAGATCTCAGCCTTCAGAGAAGCTAGGATTACAAGTGTGAGCCAACAGTGCCTGGCTCCTATAATAAACTTAAGAGCCAAATTCTCTTTATTTTAGGAGAGGAGTCAAAGGAAAAATCCCAAGTTGGTATTCAGCATAAGTAGGTGACTTGAATCATACTGGCCTATATGACTACGAACATGAATACTTTTGTATGTCAATCTGATGCCTTCCAGTTCTGACCTGAATAACTCTATGGTGAGGGAAGTCAAACCTTGTAAACCATTGGGTGGGGTGTAGTACAGTATGCACAGGAAGCAGTAGGTAATGTAATAGTTTCACACTTAGGCCCTTGTCATATGCTAGTGAGTACATGGACTATTCTGCACCTGCAGAATCTTCAATCAAAGTAATGGATTGTTGTTCGTAGGCATGCAGCAGTGGCCAGTAGGACTTCTTGGTTCTGATCTGACCCATGTTTGGTAGAAGTCTTTAGAAGATGTATATTCCTTAGTAGCTGGAAAATTGAACTAAGTCAGCCTTTCAATGTGACCGTTTGTGAGACCACTCTTTTTAGAGGTAGGGTAGAGGATTTTAGAGGTAGGGTAGAGGAGATTTTAACTTATCTTGTTTTTTTTTGGGGGGGGGCGGTCGTGAGGCCTGAACTCTGGCCTGAGCACTGTCCCTCAGCTCTTCAGCCTAAGGCTAGCGCTCTACCATTTGAGCCACAGCGCCACTTCCGGCTTTTTGTTTTTTGCTTTATGTGGTCTGAGGAATCGAACCCAGGGCCTCAGGCATGCAAGGCAAGTGCTCTACCACTGACACACCTTCCCAGCAAGATTTTAATTTATCTTACCCATTAAGAAAAGTTTTCATGCTGGGTGTTGGTGGCTCTCACCTCTAATCCTAGCTATTCCGGAGGCTGAGATCTGAGGATCAAGGTTCAAAGCCAGTATAGCAGGAAAGTCCATGAGACTCCTATCTCCAACTAACCACAAAAATCCAGAGGTGAGGCTGTAGCTTGAGTAGTAAAGTACTAGCCTTGAGTGAAAAAGCTAAGGGAACATTCCCAGGCGCGCACACACATACACTCACACTCACATACACACACAGAGGAAAAAGTTTTTCAGCCAGGCACTGGTGGTCTATAAGTGTAACCTCAGTTACTCAGGAGGCTGAGATCTGAGGATCATGGTTCAAAGCCAGCCTGGAAAAGGAAAGTCCATGAGACTAACTCCAGTTAACCACCAAAAAGACTGAACTGGAGGTGTGGCTCAAAGTGGTAGAGTATCAGACTTGAGTGGAAAAAGCCAAGCAAGAGTGGGAGCCCTACATCTAGTATCAACACACACACACACACACACACACACACACACACACACACACACACACGTTTTCCAGTCATATTTCCATCATAAGGATAATGAAGGAAAATCATGTTTCAGCTTTATGATTTTATTTTTCTAAAGCATAGCCAAAACCTTTTGTTTAATCTGGCATCTGTTTCTTTAATCAGTTACTACAAAAATTTTCTTAGTCCTCAGGAGGACCTGGAAAGATACATATTTTTCCAGGGAAAAGTTGAATCTCCAGTTGAATTTTTTTTTACCTTGTGGTATACAGAGGCTTCATGAAGCTTTCCCAGGAAGTACATCAAGTCCTAAACTTTGGGCAGTGTAAAGGCAATGCTGTTTAATTCAGCACAGAGTTAGTAAGCACCTTCTGTGTGTCAGGCACTATCCTGGGAATGGGGAATAGATTGTTGAGTAAGGCTACTACAGGCTCTGTCCTCTTGAAACATTCACGACGTATCTAATTCCCATTAGATGAGATTTTATTATGATGGAACTAGAGCTATAAAGAAGTTCATGCAGGGCTGGGAAGGTGGCTCAGTGGTAGAGTGCTTGCCTCGCATGCATGAGGCCCTGGCAGGGGAGGTGGCTCAGTGGTAGAGTGCTTGCCTCGCATGCATGAGGCCCTGGGTTCGATTCCTCAGCACCACATAAGCAAAAAGAAAAAAGCCGGAAGTGGCGCTGTGGCTCAAGTGGTAGAGTGCTAGCCTTGAGCTGAAGAGCTGAGGGACAGCGCCCAGGCCCAGAGTTCAGGCCCCACAACTGGACCAAAAAAAAAAAAATGTTCATGGTGCAATCTGTTCTCAATCACATAGAGATTTGGGGCAGGCAAGAAAAGGAGAGGGACTATGTTAATTCATCCATTTACCATAAAGGAAATAGACTTCTTGGGACAAAGGAACTCATTTCATTATAGTTTACTACTTTTCAGGTCAATGAATAGTTTTTCAGAAGCAGAGAGAATATAGTATACCTCATGGAATCTCCGGGAAAAATTTAAAACAGTTATTGTTTTATTCTTCTTTTTCTTTATTTTGTGCTGGTTTTGGGCTTGAACTCAGGGCCTGGGCACGGTCCCTTAGCTTTTTCACTCAAGGCTGGCACTCTACCACTTGAGCCACAGTTCTACTTAGGGCTTTTTTTGCTTGTTAATTAGAGATAAGAGTTGCATAGAGTTTTCTGCTTGGGTTGGCTTCCAACCCTGGTCTTCAGATCTCAGCCTCTTGAGTAGCTAGGATTACAGGTGTGAGCTGCTAGTGCCCAACTCATTCTTTTATAAGTATACGCAAATATTTTTAGATAGTCAGGCATTTGTGGCTTATGCCTATAATCCTAGCTATTCAAGCAACTGTAATGTGAAGATCACAGTTTAAAGCAATACATACACACACACACACACACACGTGGAGTGAACAATGCTAAATATCTACTCTCCCATAAAACAAAGGAATATTGGCAAAAGAAAAGGTTAAAATAAGCTTTTTTCAGAAGTAGAATTTTACCAAAGGCTTATAACAGTTTCATGAGTGTTACGCCTTCAGAAATACTGTTGAAATGTTATAGTAGCAGGGTTGTGGCAACTTAAAATAGCCTGCCTCTCAATCCCTTCTTCCTAGCTTTGGGGTGGACTCTGAAAGCCATTAACTATGAAAATCTGCAGTCTAGCCACAGCTCTCTACATGTTGCTTTTTGGTGGTTAATTGTCAGTAAGAGTCTCATGGACTTTTCTGCCTGGACTGGCTCTCAGCCTCCTGAGTAGCTATGATTACAGGCCCTGAGCCACCACGGTCTGGCTTCTTGTGACTTTCTTTTTTCTTTTTTTGACTCATTATACCTGTAACAGCTCTTCTTAAGGTAATAGTTGCAGGAGATGTCTTTTTTTTTGTTTTGTGATTTCAAAATACTTTTGTGTCTTTGGGTGTAAAGTTAATTCTTGTGGTCAACTTGTGATCATACTTACTTGTATTAACTCAGGATTTTGTGGTTGCTAAGCAGGTACTCTACTAATTGAGTTGTGCCTCCAGCTCTTATTTCTCCTTTACTTATTTTTCCAAATAAGATCTTGTGTTGGTTTTTTAAAAAAACACGACTGGTCTCAAAACATGCCTGAATAAAATTATCCAAAGCAAGTTCTCTAAACATAGTGGAATGAAATTATAAATTAATAAGAGAAGGTATATAGGAAGCACACACATACGTGAAAATGAAATAATATATTCCTAAATAAACACTGGATCAAAAAAGGAATCACATGTGAAATTAGAAAATAATTTGGAATGAATAAAAATGGAAAACATGACAACTTACAGGATTTAACAAAAGCAAAGCTTAAGGGGAAAAGTATAGCTTTAGGTACGTAGAACAGCAGACAGGCTAAAATCATGAATAAAGGAGGAGACACTATCATTGTTTGTACAAAAAAGATTCTCAAGGAATTTATAAACAATATTGTTGTGTGTGTGTGTGTGTCTGTGTGTGAGTATGTGTGTATGTGTGTGCGCGCGTGCCAGTCCTAAGGCTGGAACTCAGGGCCTAAGCACTGTCCCTGAGCCTTTTTGCTCAAGCTAGTACTCTACTACTTTGGCCACAGCTCTACTTTTTGGTGATTAAGTTGGAGGTAATTTTATAGGATTTCTTGCCTGGGCAGGCTTTGAACCGAGATCCTCATATCTTAGCCTCCTGAGTAGCTAGGATTATAGACATGAGCCACCGGCGCCTGGCCTACAATATTGTTTTAATAAATTATAAAATTAGACAACAGGGGCATATTTCTAAGAAGAAATGATAGGTGCCAGTGGCTCACGCCTGTAATCCTAGCTACTCAGGAGGCTGAGACTTGAGGATCACGGTTCAAGTCAGCCTGGGCAGGAAAGTCCATGAGATTCTTATCTCCAATAAACCACCAGAAAACAGGAAGTGACACTGTGCTTCAAGTGGTAGAGTGCTCACCTTGAGCTGAAGAGCTCAGAGACAGCACCCAGGCCCAGAGTTCAAGCCCCACAACTGACAAAAAAAAAAAGAAATAAATTACTGAAATTGGTTCCATAATGATACATCCTGTAGCAAGTAAAGGCACTCAATTAGTTATAAAATATTACCTATAACCTGGGCACCGGTGGCTCACATCTGTAATCCTAGCTACTCCAAGATGCTGTAATCTGAGGAATGCAATCCAACTAGCCCAGACAGAAAAGTCTGTGAGACTCTTATTTCCAATAAATTCTCAGAAAGAGCCAGAAGTGGCCCAAGTGCTAGAAGGCTAACCTTGAGTACAGAGAAGCTCAGAGCACCCAGACAGCACCAGACAGACTCAGGACCAGCAAAAGGTAATACTACCCATAAAGAAAAGCTCATGTCTGGATAGTATCACTAGTTAATGATTCCAAACATTAAAGAAAAATTATTTACAGTCCTTCACAAATGATTCCAAAAATGAGACGAGGAGAGGACATGTTTCAACACATTCTTTTATGCCAAAATTACCGATATCAAAACTAAACAAAGACATTACAGTGTCTGGGGTGTGGTTCTGTGGTAGAGTGCTTGCCAAGCAGGTGAGTGACCCTAGCTAGGTTCAATCTCTAGCACTGAAAAAAAAGACCTCATAGGAAAAGAAAACTGTAGACCAATTCCTTTCAGAATGTAGATGCAGGGCTGGAGATGTAGTTTAATTGTAGAACTCAGTCCTTAGCATGCAAGCATCAACAGCTTCCTAGCACTTCCAAAAAGGAAAAAAAAAGTCACTGTTAGAACAGAGAATGTAGAAATCTAAGAGAATGTAACAAACAAAATCATGTGATGTACAAAAAAAAGTTTGCTGTCACCCATTGCAATTTATTTCAGAAATACAAAGTTAGTTTAGTTGATCATCTGAAAATCAATTAGCATAATCTATTATAATTACAATAGAGAGAAAAATACTCAGATTATAATCCCATGCCAGACACCAGTGGCTCACACCTGTAATCCTAGCTACTCAGGAGGCTGAGATCTGAGGATTGCCTTTTGAAGCCAGTCTGAGAAGGAAACTCCATGAGACTCTTATCTCCAGTTAGCCAGCAAAAAGCTGGAAAGTAGTGTTGTAGCTCAAGTTGTAGAGGGCTAGCCTTATGCAAAAAAAGCTCAAAGATAGTGTATAAGCTCTAAGTTCAAGGCACACTACACACACACACACACCCCCCACACAAACACATACCACTTTATTATACCAAAACTTGCAATAGCTGGTCATGGTGATACAAATACCTATAGCCTTAGTTATACCTGCACTCAGAGGCTTAAGCAGGAAAATCAAGAGTTCAGGCCAATCTCAAAAAAAACAAAAACCACTCAGTAGACTACGTACAAGGAGGAAATATTCTCAAACTGAAATGTGTGCATGACAAACTCATGGCTAGCTAGAGATACACAGGGAAAAGAATGACTGCTCTAGTATTTTCTGTTTGTTATTGCGCTGGAGCTTTTAGCAAGGGTAGTTAGTAAGGAAAAGAAAAAAAAAATAAGATGCTGGGTGCCAGTGGCTCAAACTATAATGCTAAGTACTTAGGACTCTGAGATCTGAGGATTGTGGTTCAAAGCCAGTTTAGGCAATTAATCAGGCTACCAAAGTAATTAAGTAGGGGGAAGAATAATGTTTTCAGCAAATAGTGCTGGGTAACTGAAAATCGTTAAGGGTTAAAAGTATAAAACTCTTGAAGTAATACATAATGGTATCCAACATCTTGACCTTGGCATAGGCCGTGGTGTGTGTGTGTGTGTGTGTGTGTGTGTGTGTGTGTGTGTGATTCCTGGGGCTTCAACTCTGGGCCTAGTCATTGTGTGTGTGTGTGTGTGTGTGTGTGTGTCTTTCCTGGGGCTTCAACTCTGGGCCTAATCATTGTCCCTGAGCTTGTTTGCTTGTTTGCTCAAGGTTAATGCTCTACCACTTGAGCCACAGATCCAGATCCACTTTTGGCTTTTTTGGGGTGCTTAATTGGAGAAAAGACTCTTACGGACTTTCTAGACTGGGCTGATTTCAGACTGTAATCCTTAGATCTCAGACTCCTAAGTAGCTAGGATTACATGTGTGAAACGCCAGTGACTAACCCAGAAGTAGTTTTTTATTTGTACTATCAAGTGATAAAATATCAAATTGATCAATTAGGATTCTACAAATTAAAACCTTTTGTGATTAAAATAATATCCAGAAAAGAGTTGAAGGACAGTTTCCTACTCCTGACACTATTTATTTATTTATTTTGGGTCCGGTCGTGGGGCCTGAACTCTGGGCCTGGGCGCTGTCCCTCAGCTCTTCAGCTCAAGGCTAGTGCTCTATGCCTTGAGCCACAGCGCCACTTCCAGCTTTTTTTCTTTTTGCTTATGTGGTGCTGAGGAATCGAACCCAGGGCCTCATGTATGCAAGGCAAGCGCTCTACCACTGAGCCACCTTCCCAGCCCCATGACAGTATTGGGAAAAAAAATTAAACAGTATCTGTTAGGTATGACACTTATTCAGAATACATAGAATGCTTAGCACTCAATAAAAGGAAAACCATTTAATTAACATGAGAAATGTTTTTGAATAGCTATTTCATTAAAGAAGATATGCACGTTACTGAGAATGACATGAAAAGATTCTCAAAATCAGTAGTCTTTGGGAAAATGCAAATCAAAGCCACAACAAAATATTACATCCTATTCACTACAGTGGTGGCCATGACAAACACAGTTGCTAAATAAGGATGTGAGAAATTTTCACTTTCCCTCCTTCCTCCTCTCTTCTCCCCTCCCCTCTTCTTTCTTCCCTTCCTCCATTCTTCCCTTCCTTTCCTATTTATTTTTGTGGTAGTGAGATTTGAACTCAATGCCTTGTGTTTGTAAGGCTTGCTTGATACTTTTGAGCCACACCTCCAGTACCCTGACAAAGTATCTTCTCTCTGTCTATCTATCTATAGATCTATCTATGTCTTTATCTATTTTGGCAGTTCTAGGGGTTTGAACTCAGAGTCTTGCAGTTGTTATACTAGTGTGATACTGCTGAACCAGGCCTCCAGGCCTTCATGAATATTTTCTAAGATGTCTGTGATGATGGTATACTTCTTTTGACTTTGAGTGAATGTTATGGTAGGTAAGCAATATGTCAGAGCTGTGTAAGAATGGCCAATAGACACATGAAGAAATGCTCAACCTCTCTAGCCATACAAGAAATGCAAATCAAAACAACATTGAGATACCACCTCACCCCAGTTAAAATGGCTATAATCAAGAAATCTAATAACAGATGCTGGAGGGGATGTGGACAGAAGGGAACCCTACTTCATGGTTGGTAGAGTGTAAACTTGTTCAACCACTTTGGGAAGTAGTATGGAGGTTCCTCAAAAGACTCCACATAGAGCTCCCCTATGACCCAGCAATTCCACTTTTGGGCATTCACCCGAATGATCACAAACAAGACTAAACTACCAGCACAACTATGTTTATTGCAGCATTATTTACCATAGCTAAGACATGGAACCAACCCAGATGCCCCTCAGTAGATGAATGGATCAAGAAACTGTGGTATATATGCACAATGGAATTCTATGCCTCCATCAGAAAGAATGACACTGCCCCATTTGTTAGGAAATGGAAAGACTTGGAAAAAATTATATTAAGTGAATTAAGCCAGGCCCAAAGGAACATAGGTCCCATGGTTTCCCTTATTTACAATAACTAGTATATGTCTGAGACAAGTAGAAAAGGTCAGATAAGATGACGTTAGGTGAAATGAACCCCAAGATAAGACACAAGTGTTTTTTTTTCTTTCTTGCTATTGTTTTTAATGTATTTATAAGGTACCATGTGATGTTTTTGATGCTTTGTATGTCCCTGCGCCATGGTATAACCCCTGTTTTCACTGTATTTGATTTTGGTATAGTTTGGGGAGGGAAAGGGAAAAAACAAAATGTTTAAATCGGGATACAGGTTGACCCATTGCAACAATGAGATGTACAAGATGCTATGTCCAAAAACAAACTTTACAACTTATTGTAGAGGGTGGGTGTAGTTGTGGAAATGAGAGGGAAGGGATGGCAGGGGAAAAACAAAGGAGGAGGCAACAATGCTTGATAAGAAATGCACTCATTACCTTGCTCATGTAATTGTAACCCCTCTGTACAGTATTTTCACAATAAAAACTTATTTTAAAAAAAAAGAACCACATTGTGTTTACAGAGGCAGAAATGCTGATAAACTGTTTTGGGTCTGTTTTGATTCTTCAGAGCAACAGACCTGGAAGATTGCTTAAAAAGCTTTGCATCTGTTCCAATGGGTTTATATCCAGAGGAAGGGAAGCTGAGAGAGAAAATTATTCCTGTAGGGACCTAGAGTGAGAATCTAAATTGGGTCCGGCATGCAAATTCCTGGTTTATCATTCTAAGCTCTTTCTGCGTTGAACTCTGAAATAAGTTTCTGGCCTTTGAACTGTTTAGATGCTCTTTATTGGACTGAGGTGTGCTTTTTCTTTTTGTCTGTTCAGAGGTTTGAACCTAGGGCTTCATGCTTGCTCACTTGGTTCTCTACCATGTGATCCACACTTCCATCCTGGCTTTTTGCTGCTTATTTTGAGATAAACTCTTGAAGACTTTTCTGATCAAATTTGGATCCTCTAGATCTCAGCCTCTTGAGTAGCTCCAATTACAGGTGTGAGACACCAGTGCTTGACATTCAGGGGTGATTTTGTTTAAAATGACCCCGTTAGCAGTGAATGGAGTGATAGAGTCTTAGATTTTTCTGAGCAGGCTGGCTTTGACCTTTGACCCTCTGATCAGCATCCTGAGTAGCTAGAGTTATGTATGTGAACCACTAGTAGCCAGCAACCTTCATCATAGCTGAGCTCAGATTGGTTCCCACTTAACATTATGTGCGATTATGTCTTGCTTTTGTAATAGAATGCCAGTTGGTATGATAACTACCCTCCTGGTTTTCTGCCCTCAGAGTCTACCAGCTGGGTGGGCAGGTATAGAGGCCTCCTCTTTCTCTAGCCCTCTTTCTCTTAATGCCATTTCTGGTGCATCCAAAAAAAAAAAAAAAACCCAAACAAAAAACACAAACCAAATCCTTGCTTTTTATTGCCAGTCCTGGGGCTTGAACTCAGGGCCTGGACGCTGCCCCTGAGCTGATTTTGCTCAATGCTAACACTCTACCACTTGAGCCACAGCACCACTTCTGGCTTTTTTCTGTTTATGTGGTACTGAGGAATTGAACCCAAGGTTTCATGCATGCTAGGCAAGCACTGTACCAGTAAGCCACATTCCCAGCCCCTGTTTTTATTTTATTTATTTATTTTTTTTCTGCTCGTATCTAACACTTAAGCCACAGCTCAATTTCCAGCTTTTTGGTAGTTAATTTTGGGTAAGAGACTCAGACTTTTTCTGGCCTGTGCTAGCTTCAAACAGTGATCTAACTATTCAGGGCTAGAATTATAGGTGTGAGCCATCAACACCCAGCTTGGGGGCTCTCCTCTTGCCTGCACATCTGTCTCCCTGTCTGGACAAACAGTTGCTTTTTGTGTAGGAGTGTATATTGGGAAACGTGTGACATTACGAATGGGTGACAGGTTTCTCTCCTCATCTTATTTTTATCCTAAGGCAGCATGGAATGTGTCGTAAGTGGCCTAGAACTACAGTACCGTACTAGGAACTTCAAGGCAGTTCTTTTGTTTTCTTTTATAAAAATTGTTATTATAAAGGTAATACTTATACAGAGGGGTAACAGTTACATAATTCAGGTAAAGAGTACATTTCTTTTTGGACAATGTCACCCCTTCCCTCACTCTTTCCTAGTTTTTCTCTCCAGTACCCTTTACAGGTTGTATGGTGCATTTTCTGCATAGTGTCTAGTGAGTACCATTGCTGCATTTGTTTACCCTTTGTCCCTCCATTTTGTAAAAGATTTTCATTAAGCATTTCCCAGAAGCAGGCGGGCCATGCATATGTTTTGAACTCTCTTTTCAGAGGCAGGCTGTTGTGGAAAAGGCTTTCCTGGGATTGGAAAAATATGTATTATGCATGTGGCATTTGACAGCTGGAGTAGCTAGAATACATCCATCCTGAATTCATTAGATGGGGGAAGGAGAGTGTTGTAGAGCTGACCTCTGAGTTTCTATTGCTCTTAGATGTGAGAATATTGGTATTGTTCACTGTTGGGAAGGTATGGAAATTTGTCTTCTAGAATCAATGCCTGGTGTTGCAGGTTTGTGGGAATGGTGGTTGTGGAATGGTTCTAGATGGCAAAACATGGTGGGTATTGCTGGGGGGCAGCTGAGCCACACTGGCAGAATGCAAGGGAAGGGGCATTTCTGTTTGTTTGTTTTTTTTTTTTTTTGGCATTTTGCTTGCAGCAGCAGATGCTCTTTTACTGTTTCTCTCTCCCCTCCTCTCATCCTCTCCTTCTGCCTCCCCCAT
>NW_012267358.1:1133552-1137927 GCF_000151885.1 Dipodomys ordii | reverse complement strand
CTCACGGTCTTTCCTGCCCGGGCTGGCTTTGAACCGCGATCCTCAGATCTCAGCCTCCTGAGTAGCTAGGATTACAGGCGTGAGCCACCAGCGCCCGGCCAAATCAGGTTTTTTTGTTATTGGTTTCAGGACTTGAACTCAGGGCCTGGGTGCTGTTCCTGAGCCTCTTTGTGCTCAAGGCTAGTGCTCTACCACTTGAGCCACAGGGCCACTTCTGGTTTTTGAGAACTTAATTGGAGATAAGAGTCTCAGGGAGACTTTTCTTCTGCCTAGGCTGGCTTTGAACCATGATCCTCAGATCTCAGCCTTTAGTTAGGATTACAGGTGTGAACCACTGGTGCCTGGCTTCTCTCTTTTATTTTTAAAGGGGAGGTGGGGATGAAGATCTTGCTAACTAACTCTGGCTGGCTTTTGAACTCAGGATCTTCCTTACTCTGCTTCTAGTGCTGGGATTACTGGCATGTACGTATGCCAGGCTAGTTTCTTTCTTGTACTTTTTCTTTTTTGCCTGTAGTGGGGCTTGAACTCAGGGACTGGGAACTACCTTGTAGATTTTGTTCATAAGGCTGGTGTTCTACCACTTGAGCCACAGCTCTGCTTCTGGCTCTTTGGTAGTTGATTGGAGATAAGAGTCACATGGACTTTGCTGCCAGGGCTGGCTTTGAACTGCAAGTCCTCAGATATCAGTCTCCTGAGTAGCTAAGATTAAAGGGATAAACCACTAGTTCCCTGCATTGAACTTTGAACAATATGTTAAATCCTGAAATATTCTGTGCAATCAGATAACAATAGATAGTGTACAATTTTTCTAGCATAGAAACTCAAAATGTCTATTATGTTACTTGTCATAAGAGAGGAGAGGCTCTTTTCTTTCTTTGACAAGTTAGAGAACTTCTCTGATTCACTAAAGGGGCCAGACAGCAATTCCCTTTATAGCTAAGGATGATGTAATATGGCGACTGGACAGGAAGTGCAGAAGGGCACATTTCCCAGCCAGGCTTTCTCCTACTGCTCAGATAATGTTGCAATGAGGTATAAAGGAAAGAAATATGAGCCAAAGCACCTTTTGGCTTTGCTGCTGATGGATTGCTATGATTTCTGTTATTTCAGAATGACTTTTTTGCTATAGTGTAATAATTTTTTCCCTAAGTGCGGCCATCACATGAGACAACCCTAGGGTTCTGATATTGTCATTAAGGTAGAACAATCTGACTCCTTAAAAGTAACTTCAGACAACAATCATAGGTTGCCTGTGGAACCAGTGTAGAGAAAGCAGAATTACAGATGGCTGTGGGAGGTCATAGTCCTTTCTTTTGTCATCATGTAAAAACAGGACAGATGATAGGTAGACATGGAATCCACAGGTTAGTTGCCTTGGAGATGTTTCCTCTTGTCCACTTCTGTTCTTTGGGAGCACTGGAGCTAGTTTGTTAGGGGACCCTGGGACTTTGATTAAGTCTTCTATATTTCTTCTCGTTTGATGTACCTAAAAGACATTTGGGACTGAAGTGCTAGGAGCCGTAGTACTAGCAGATGTTAGGTTTCTGAGTTTAGGTTTCTATGTCTTCTCTATTGAGTGAAGGGAGTGCCTCAATACAAAATGGCAAGGCCAGCCTTTGCACAGTGGCTTTACACTGTAGAATGCTATTGACTAATATGGTGACATTTGGCAAGCTGTGAGCATCTTTTTTATATGACAGTATTGGGGCTTGAAGTCAAGGCCTAGGCACTGTCCCTGAGATTTTTCACTCAAGGCTTGAGCCACAGCTTCACTTCCAGCTTTTTGATGGTTAAATGGAGATAACTCTCACAGACATTTTTTTTTTTTTTTGCCAAGGCTGACTTCAAGCCTTTCTCCTTAGATCTGTTTCCTGTGTAGCTAGGATTACATGTGTCAGCCACTGGATTCTCCCTGTAAATGGAGATAGTAATACCAATCATGGTCATTGAGTGAATACATGAAACTTACTTGAAAGTCATATGCTTTTGACAAATGTTCTCTACTGCTTAAGTATATTGTAAAATATATTTATGGCAAGCTTGTCCCACAATAATGTCTAATTGCCATAATTGATAACTTACTTGGAGATGGATATGGGTCATTCCTTGAGAATTCAAGAGCACATTTTACAAAAAGAGAGACAAAGGAATGTGAGTTTGTACTTTGTCCTGTTGTACAGCCCTGTGGATACTCCAGTGACAGTAAGTGAAGTCATCAGGGAGAGCAATTAAACAGTCTTTTCTTCCCTCCATATAAGGGCTTGAACTCAGGACCTCAGGCTTGCTTTGCTTGCTTGCTCAAGGCTGGCACTCTGTCTCTGAGCTATGGCTCCAGTCTGGCCTTTTGCTGGTTAGTTGGGCATAGTCTCTCAGACTTTCCTGCTCAGGTTGGCCTTCAATCATGACATGATGGATGTGATGTTCTGTCTCCTTATGGTTCTCCCACCACTAAGAAAGAAAATGATCTTTAGGTGTGGTCAAAGTGCGTAACCCAGGGCTTGCTCCTTAGTGTTTCTCGAAGTATTTTATTTGCATGAGTAATAAGATCATGCCTTATAAGGAGATAAAGTGAAACACAGAACAGTTCAGTGGCTGATGTAAAGATCCACAGAGACAGAGACCTTTTGAATAATCAGATTGGGTCACCTATCTTGGCCCTTACCACAGATCCTTTCCTTCCTGGGCTCTTTCTTCTCAGCTGTGGAAGTTGTCCAGTGTACTAGAGACATCTTTTCTCCTTGCCAGCTAGTGATTTGCTTGTCTTCAATTAGGAGAGTGGAAAAAAGTGCCAGAACAAAGCTGCATGACCATTGGAAGCACAGCATTTGATCTGGAATTTCTTAGCTGTTGCAACACCCCCCCCCCCTTTTTTTGGATTTGCTTGTTGCCTCAGAGGCAGAGCTTGAACAAAGTGGGCAGGATGGGGGAGTGTGATGGATAGGTGACTGTGACATAGATTTTATAGGCAGATGGTTTTCACCTGGAAAAAGGCAGTAAGAGCACTTTGTGGGTGTGGGTGTGGTTGGAGAGGGAATATGGCCTTCTCTTGCCCTGATCCCCCTGAATCTGCCTGCATACCCTAGGAATTTAACATTGGTTAACACACAGTTGTGTTTTCTAACAGATAAAGCCATAGGGCAAGGCTAGTGTATGTTAATGGTGATGTGAATAGAACTCTTCTCCCAAAATAGTCATTCTGTTTCCAGGAAGCCGTCTGCTTTTGGAATTTCAAACCATGTTCCAGTTGTTACAGAGGAATTTAGAAATCTCAGATGAAGCCCCAAAATGAGCTCTATTATGTACTAGGCCTAAACAAGTCAGAGGGGAATTGTCATAGCAGATGCTTATTGACGTTTGCATACCTCTGCAATCTCAGCACTCAGGAGGTGGAGGTAGGAAGCAGAAGGATCAGACTTTAAGGCCAGCCTGGACTATATAGTGAGATCCTGTCTCAAAAAGCAATGATCTGGAGTGTTGGAGTGTGCCTAAGTGGTAGAACCCTTGACTAGCATGTGTAAAGGCCTCAGTTCCATCCCTAGCATTGCTCAAAAAAAAAAAAAAGGTTTCTTCGAAATTTTAAGAGGGTACCCCTTTGAATTGTGGCTTTTAGTCTAAAGAACTCTGTTATATTTCCTTCCTTACCCTGTGCAATATATTTTTACCAGTCCTGGGGCTTGAACTCGGCCTGAGCACTGTCCCTGAGCTGCTTTTGCTTAAGGCTAGCACTCTACCACTTGATCCACAGCGCCACTTCTGGCTTTTTGTGGTACTGAGGAATCAAACCCAGGGCTTCATGCATGGTAGGCAAGCACTCTACTACTAAGCCACATACCCAGCCCACCCTGTTTAATTTTTAACATTTCTTTGTGTGTGTGAACGTGTGTGCATGTGTGCATCTGTGTGTGTGCTTGCAATAGGGCGTAAACTCAGGGCCTCTGGCTCTTGCTTGGCTTCTTCGCTTAAGGATGGTTCTCTACCACTTGAGCCACAGCTTCACTTCTGTTTTCTTTGCTGGCTAATTTGAAGTAAGAGTCTTATGGATTTTTTCTACCCGGGCTGGCTTCAAAACATAATCCTCAAATTTCAGCCTCCTGAGTAGCTAGGATTACAGGAATGAACCATCAGTGCACAGCTGATTTGTGTGTGTGTGCACGCGCGTGTGCGTGAGCACGTTTGTGTGCGCATCCACACACCCACACCCACACACACCCCTAAACAAGCTTGTACATGTGCCCTGGTCATGGGGCTTGAACTCAGTACCTAGGCACTGTTTCTAAGCTTTTTGCTCTGACTAGTGCTCTACTACTTGAGCCATAGCTCTACTTCCACCTCTTTTTTTTTTTTTTTTGTCGGTTGTGGGGCTTGAACTCTGGGC
>NW_012267358.1:1120271-1133067 GCF_000151885.1 Dipodomys ordii | reverse complement strand
TCACGAACTACTTTCCTGCCCTGGCTGGCTTTGAACCATGATCCTCAGATCTCAGCCTCCTGAGTAGCTAGGATTACAGGCATGAGCCACCAGCACCCAGCTGATTATTAAGATATCTCTTTATGGCTATCCATCCTTATTGTCTCTGAGAAAATGAATCCTAATTTTCCTTTTACCATTTCATTCTTTTTAAGCATGCACCTGCCTCTCATTTTGGAACACGCCTTGTGCCTGGTCAGTTTTGGATCTTCTTTCTGTCCTTTTCAGCTGTCTTAGGATATTCCCAACATTGTCCTCAACATTGAAGGACATGACAACAGCATGAAAAGGATATTTTGGTCTGCTGAGTATATAATCCTCTGCCTAGTGATGATGACCATTTTGTGAGGTCTGTAGTTTTAGGAAACAATCCATATCTCCTCCTTTCCAGGACTTCAGCCAACAAAAAGTATTTCAGAGAATATGATGCTGTATTTAGATGCTCTGCAGTGTGTTTCTGCTACTCACTGTAGCAGAAGTTACAATTTGTAGAGAAATTACAGGAAGTACCAGGAACTTCGGTATATCCTTTACTCACATTTACCACTTGCCAACACTTTTGTGCATTAGCCTTTTTCTTTTTCTAACATGCATGTTAGTCTTGGGGCTTGAATTCAGGGCTTGGGTGCTCTTTGCTCAAGGCTAGTACTCCACTACTTGAGTCACACCTCACCTCTGGCTGGTTAATTGGAGAGAGTCTCATAGTTTCACAAACTTTCCTGTCAAAGGCTGGCCTTAATCTCTGGTCTTCAGATCTCAGCCTCCTGAGTATCTAGGATTATAGGTGTGAGCCATTGATACCTGACCATTTGGCCTTTTCTATTTTTGAATGTTTGTGTTATATATGTTTTTCTAGATATGTTATGACTTGAATTCTGTAATATGGATTTTCGAAGGATAAGATATTTGCTTCACATAGTGCAACTAGTAAAGTCAGGAAAGATAGCACTGATACAAGAGTATTACCAAATCCAAAGTCCACATTCGGATTTCAGAAATTGTTCTTCAAATTCCTTCTTCAGTTCAGGATGATGGGTTGGGTTTCATTATTATTGACCTTTTATTTTTTTTTGTTCATGATGCTTGAACTCTGGGCCTGGGCGCTGTCTATGAGCTCTTCACTAAAGGCTAGCACTCTATCACTTGAGCCACAGTGCCACTTCCAGTTTTCTGTTGGTTTATTGGAGATAAGAGTCTCGCAGATTTTGCTGTGTGGGTTAGCTTTGAATTGCAATCCTCAGATCTCAGCTTCCTGAGTAGCTAGGATTATAGGAGTGAGCCACCGGTGCCCAGCTATTAGCCATTTTTTAAAACTAAAATTTTCTCTTAGCCTACTAGGTCACAAATGTTTTGAAATAATCTCTTGGATGAAAGCTATGTATGAAGAGAATTAAGACTAATTAGAGTTTATGTGTATATATGCTGGCACTGGACTTTGAACTTGGCCTTATACTCTTGCTAGGCTTATTTGCCTGGTGATGCACTACTCCTTGGGCCATACCTCCAACCTGGCCTTGGCTAAATTATTTTGGAGATGGAGTCTTGCAAACTTTTTCTGCCTGGGCTGGCTTCAAACCTCAATCCCATAGATTTCAGCCTTCTAACTAGGATTATGTAAGCCATGAAGACTGAACTTTCAATTGCTTTTTTAAAAGTTGTAAGCAACATGTATATGATTTTTTTTTTTTTACTACTTTACTTACTTCATGTGAGTGAAACTATAGTGCCTTGGTGACTAGCTTATTTCACCTATCCTGTGCTCTGTAATGCACATATATGTGTTAACATATGTCCAAGTTTCTTTTCTTTGTCAGGATGCATAGTATTCAATTGTATGTATGCACCACAATTTCTCCATCCATGCATCCATGCATCCCTTCATCCTCTGTGGACATTTGGGTCCTATCTGTGTCTTGACTCTGGTGAATAACACTGCAATGAACATGAGTATGAATATGGCTCTTGTATGCAGATGTCCTGCTTGACATTTCTTTGGGTATCTATGGAGAAGTGCGATTGCTAGATTATCTGATAATTTGACTTTAAGTTTTTGAGGACAGTTTTCTTTTTGCTGGTCCTGGGGTTTGAACTCAGGGCCTGGGCACTGTCTCTGAGCTTTTTGCACAAGGGTAGAACTCTACCACTTGTATTACAGCTCCATTTCTGGTTTTTTTTTTTTTTTTGGTCCTGGGGCTTAAACTCCAGGCCTGGGTGCTATCCTTGAGCTCTTCAGCTCACATGTGCTCTACTATTGGAGCCACAGTACCACTTCCAGTTTTCTGGTGGTTAATTGGAGATAAGAGTCTCATGGAATTTCCTGCCCTGGCTGGCTTTGAACCACGATCCTCAGATCTCAGCCTCCTGAGTAGCTACTATTACAGACATGATCCATCAGTGCCCGGCCATTTCTGGCTTTTTGATGATTCATCAGAGATAAGAGTCTCACGGACTTGACTGCCTGGGCTGCCTTTGAACCGTGATCCTCAGATCTCACCTCTTGAATAGCTAGGATTACAGGCATGAGCCACCAGTGCCCAGCCTGAGGACACCTTTGACTCTGTTTTCCACAACAGCTGTGCACTTTTTCTTTTGGCTTATCTTAGGAATTATTTGAAATGCCCAAAATGGTTGTCTTTAGATTTTGTACAAATAAATAAGATATCCTACCTAGCTACTCAGGAGGCTGAGATCTGAGGATCACAATTCAAAGCCAGGCCTGGAAGGAAAGTCTAGAGACTCTTATCTCCAATAAACCACTAGAAAATCGGAAGGGGTGCTGTGGCTCAAATGGTAGAGTGCTTGCCTTGAGCTGAAGAGCACAAGGACAGCACCCAAGCCCAGAGTTCAAGCCTCATGACTGACCCAAAAAAAAAAAATATATCCTAAACTTCACATACTTATGTTAGCCAGGGGCAAAAACTCAAGGTGAGTATGCACATAGTGTCTCTCTTCCTCTTGCCTTACTCCCTGCTTCTGTCATGATGCCCCCAGTGCTTCTCAGCTAATCTTTTACCAGAAGGTAGGTGACACAACTGTTCCCTTTGCTCCAGAAATCCCCAAGCACTCTAGTGATATGGCCTCTGCAATACCTGATTTTTGCATGCTGTCTCTGTGGATTTTGGTTGTATGTGTATGTATATGTATGTGTGTGTGTGTGTGTGTGAGAGAGAGAGAGAGAGAGAGAGAGAGAGAGAGAGAGAGAGAGAGAGAGAGAACTGAGACTTGAACTCAGGGCCTGCGTGTTCTCCCTTAATTTTTCTGCTCAAGGCTGGTGTTCTGCCTCTTGAACCACAGTTCTAATTCTAGCCTTTTGCTGGTTAATTGGAGATAGGAGTTTCACACAGTTTTTTTTTTTTTTTGTTGTTGTTGTTTGTTTGAGTTTCCTGCATGGGCTGGCTTTGAACCATGATCTTTAGATCTTAGCCTCCCAAGTAGCTAGGATTATAATAATATAGGCCACGGATGCCTGGTAACATAGACAGTGTTTATTGCTTCTTTGCTTCATTCTCTGGAGACTAAGATTGTACACCAGGAAACAGCTAGCTGGCAGACCTGGGAATTTCTACAGTAGTAGGTCTATGATAGGAAAGTGATCCTTAGGGTCTGTTGTTTATTCTGCTAGCTTGCTGCTGGCTTTTTCCCATTTGAGCCATGTCTCTAGCCTAGCTTTTGCTAGTTACTTTGGAGATGAGGTCCCTTGAACTTTTCTGCTGGGGACAGCTGTGAACCATAATCCTCTGTATCTCAGCCTCCTGAGTAGCTAGGATTACAGGCCTAAGACACTGGTACTAGACTGTGAAGTAGAATCATCATTATTATTGTTATTGTTGTTGTTATATACTTATTTATTCTTTGATACAGGACCTTGCTTTGTAGTTCTGGGTGGATTTGGACTCTTAATTCTCCTGCCTCAAACTCTGAAGTGTGGGGTTTACAGGTGTTTACTACCACACCCCACTTGGGAAATTTATTTTCCTTTTGAAAGTTGAAAGGCACAGTTTTCTTTGACTTAGTTGCTGAGCACAGATATCCTCACCTAGATTTCAGCAGATGGGAAGTAGATTATCATTTCAATATCAATACCTTAGAAAAGAAAACATGTTGACACACATCTAGAAGTGTTTGCTGATCTGTAGGGAAGAGTAGTAATTTTAAAAAGACTTATGAGTTGTATTTCGGCTGCAAGAAACCCTGCCCTTCTCTAAGCATGCTTCCTCTCAGGATTTGCATCTCCCTGCTTTAAGGTTCTCTTTGCCTTCCTTAACAAGGATCCATATTCATTTTTGTTCCAGTTAAAACTGCTTTATCTGGGCTCTGAGGCTCACAAACTAAGACAAGCTCCCCAAACTGCAGATCCCTGAACAAAGGGTACCCTTCTGGGGCTAGAGACTTGTAGCATTTGGCAGCTTTGCCTGATTCTTCCTGGGCACACATTGCTGCTTGGCAGCTGGAGCTGTATCTTGGTTGTAAGTCCCTGGCTTTGATTTCTTCATTGTCTCATTGCCAGTGACTTGGCTTTTGTTTGTTCAAGCAGCGGTTTAGTTCTAGTGCTTAAACTTAGTTTTGTGTGTGTGTGTGTGTGTGTGTGTGTGTGTGTGTGTCAGCGTGTCAGCCCTAGGGCTTAAACTTAGTTTACTTCTTGTGTGTGTGTGTGTGTGTGTGTGTGTGTGTCAGCGTGTCAGCGTGTCAGCCCTAGGGCTTAAACTCAGGGCCTGGTGCTGTCTCTTTGCTTTTTCACTCAAGACTGGTGCGCTGACACTTGAGCCACAGGTCCATTTCTGGCAATTTGCTGGTCAGCTGGAAATAAAATTCTCTGATTTTTCTATTTGGGATGGCTTTGAATCAGATCTCAGCCTCCTGAGTAGTTAGCAATACCAGCCTGAGCCAACAGCAACCCAGCTTTTACTGGGTTGTTTGAAAGGAACGGATCAGAGATCTTCCTTCCAGCGGCAAATCTGCTGCAACATTTCTTTACACCTGGAGGTTAATGGTTAGTCATTTCCTTTGTCTTTACTTTGAGGCAAAACCCAGCTACTCATTTTCCAATTTCCACACATCCCACTGACTTCCTTATTTTGATTCCTGGTCTTGCTAGCTTGCAGATCTACCAGATTGGAAATTTCAAAGATAGCCTGTTGATTTGTCTTCCTTCCCTCCCTTCCTTCTGTCGTGACTGCTGAAATCCAATGCATGGCCCAGTCTGGAAGGTTTCCCTCTGGCCTGCAGCTTTCCCATTTATCTCCCTTCTTCTCTTGCCTCTTTCTTTTCTGCATTTCCAACCCTTGTTACTTTTTTGGGGGGAGGGTCGGTCGTGGGGCTTGAACTCTGGGCTTGGGCACTGTCCCTCAGCTCTTCAGCTCAAGGTAAGTGCTCTGCCCCTTGAGCCTCAGCACCACTTCCCAGTTTTTGGTGGTTTATTGGAGATAAGAGTCTCATGAACTGGGCTGGCTTTGAACCATGATCCTCAGATCTCAGCCTCCTGAGTAGCTAGGATTACAGACCTGAGCCACTGGCTCCCGGCCCCCTTGTTACTTTTAATCTGGTTTAATTGGTTCCCAGCTATCTCTTTTGTTTGCTGGCATATATTATAGTGGACTGTGTAGTAAAAGGAAGTCCTCATGATATTTCCATACATACCTGCAGTGTACTTTGATCACAGTCACTCATGAATTTCTCTTCCATAACTCCCCTTCTAGTTCTCCCCTCCCCCCTTTCACTTCTCTAATTATCCTCTTTTATTTTCATGGTATTCTCTCTCTGTATATGTGTGTGTGTGTGTGTGTGTGTGTGTGTGTGTATTGGAGCTTGAACCCAGGGTCCTGGGCACTGTACTTTAGTTTTCTTAGTTAAGACTGGCACTCTAGCTGGGCAACGGTGGCTCATGCCTGTAATCCTAGCTATTCAGGAGGCTGAGATCTGAGGATCGCAGTTCAAAGCCAGCCGGAACAGGAAAGTCCATGAGACTCTTATCTCCAATAAACCACTAGAAAACCGGAAGTGGTGCACAAGGAAAACGCCCAAGCCCAGAGTTCAACACCCCCCCCCCCAACAAAAAAGAAGACTGGCATTCTACCACATGAGCCACAGCTGTACTTTTGAAAGCCTTTTGGTGATTAATTGAGGAGAAAAGAGTCTCATAGACTTACCTGCTTGGGCTGGCTTTGAACCAAGATTAAGATCTCAGCCTCATGAATAGTTAGGATCATAGGGTGAGCCACCAGTGCCTAGTTTTTCATGGTGTTAAAAAAACTTTTTAATATATTTTTTATTGTAAAAATACTGTACAGAGGGGTTACAGTTACATGAGTAAGATAATGAGTACATTTCCTATCAAGCCTTGTTACCTTCTCCTTTGTTTTTCCCCTACCATCCCTTCCCTCCCCACCTCCCCAACTCCTCCCTCCCCCCCTGAAGTTGTAAAGTTTGTTTTCAACATAGTGTTTTGTACATGTCATTGTTACTATGGATCAACCTGTATCCTTATGTAAGCATTCTGTTATTTCCCCTTCTGCTTCCCAAATTAGAAAAATGTACATACAAGATGCAGGGCACTAGAATCAAATACAGTGAAAACATGGAGGAAGAACATACCAAAGAAACAAAAAAAATTACATAGTACATTATAAATACTTCAAAAAACAATAGCAAGAAAGGAAAAACTACTGTGTCCCTATCTTGGGGTTCATTTCGCTTAACATCATCTTATATGGTCATATGTACATAGCTTTTGACTTTTTCTGCTTGTCCTAGACATATACTAGTTATTGCAAATAAAGGGAAAACATGTGACCTATGTTTCTTTGGGCCTGGCTTACTTCACTTAATATAATTTTTTCCAAGTCTTTCCATTTCCTAACAAATGGGGCAGTGTCATTCTTTCAGATGGAGGCATAGAATTCCATTGTGTATATATACGACATTTTCTTGATCCATTCATCTCCTGAGGGGCATATGGGTTTGTTCCATATCTTAGTTATGGTAAATAATTCTGCGATAAAAAATATGGAACACTTCACGAATTTGCATGTCATCCTTGCGCAGGGGCCGTGCTAATCTTCTCTGTATCATTCCAATTTTAATATACATACTGCTGAAGTGAGCACTTTCATGGTGGTTTTGTTTTGCTTTATTTTGTTTTAATTTTCCCATATATGATAGCAAATATGCCATACTTGTCTTTCTGAGTCTGGCTTATTTCATCTAATATAATCTTCACTTACATCCATTTTTTAGCCAACCACATAGTTTCATTCTTCTTAATAGCAGAGAACAAGTCAGTTGTGACTTTTACTCATAATAAACAAGTCTGGAGGATGGATGGCGTGACACTGATCAAGATGTACTACACTCATAAATTGACATGTTGAATTGAAACTCCTCTTTACGACTACTTCAAAGATAATAATATTAAGCCAAAACAAAACACAAACAACATACAGAAGTTACCTCCCAGTTTGTTTATCTTGGTGTTCTTGGGAATAGTGCCACTGACAGAAGTGCACAGTAAAGCTGATTTTGCTTCTTGCAGCTATATACTCACAAGTGGTATGGCTGAATCATAGATGAGTTCTCTTTTTTAAAAATATATTGAGGAACCTTTATACCGATTTCCATAGTGGCCAGATTAATTTATATTTCTGCTAGTTAGTCTACAAGAATTCCTTTTCCCTTCTTTTGGAGCAGCATTTATTACTTGTTTTCTTAATGAGAGGCATTCTAATTAGGGTGAGGTGTGCTTTGGGTGTAGTTGTGATTTACATTTTGCTGATGGCTAAAGAAACCAAGAAGTTTGTCTTGTATTCACATTGGCCATTTGTAATTCTTCATTTGAAAAATGTTCACCTTGATTGCCCATTTATTGATTGGATTATTTGTTTATTTTGGTGTTTACTCTTTTTTCCCCCGAATATTGGGTCTTGAATTCAGGGGTCTGGGTGCTGTCCCTTAGCTTTTTTGCTCAATGTTGGTGCTGTGCAACCTGAACCACACATCTGCTTCTTTTTTGCTAGTTAATTGGAAATAAGTGAGTCACAGACTTTAATACCTTCCCTCCCCTCCCCTCCCTTCCCTTTCCTTTCCCTTTTTCCCTTTTCTCTTTCCCTCCTCTCCTCTTCCCTCTCCCCTCCTCCTCTTTTGTGCCAGTACTTGGACTTTAACTCAGGCTCTCCCTCAACTTCCCTCCTCCTCCCCCTGCTTTCGTTCAGTCTTTTCTACTCATGTCTAGTACTCTACCACTTCAGCCATACCTCCAGTTCTGAGCAATTGTTCCTTTTGCTATGCAGATGCCTTTAATTTTGTGTAATCACATTTATCAATTCTTGTTATATTTTCTGAGTATATTATTTGCTTTCATTTTTTATTGTTATTTAAAAATTTACTAGGTCTTTATTTTCTTATTTTAAATTTTCTTTTATTGTAAAGATGCTGTACAGAGGGGTTACAGTTACATGAGTGAGGTAATGAGTACATTTCTTGCTGAACATTGTTACCCCTTCCTTTGTTTTTTCCCTACTATCCCTTCCCTTCCCCTCCTTCCCCATTCCTCCCCTCCCAAGTTGTAATAACAAAATGCTGAAACAAGGACATAGGTCTTTATTTTCAACATCACCAATTGGCTGTATATGGTTACATACCAATTGGTTGTATAATTTTATTCCTCTTATTGATTTATACAATCCCTGGAATTAACTCAAACTAGTATCTATCAGTGTTTTGACTACTATTACATGAATATGACTCTAGTATACTCTTAAGTCAGGTATTTTTGTACCTGACTGTTTTTGATTGCTTTGGCTGTTTAGGGTCTTTTATATTTCCGTATGGCTTTTAGGAATTTCCCCCTATTTCTGAAAATAATGCCATTGATAGAGAGGACCTTGAATTTGTAATCTTAATTTTGGAAGTATAGCCCTTTTCACAATATTAATGTAGCTGATCCATGAACGTGAGAGGTATTTCCTTTTTTTTTTGTCTGTCGTGGGGCTTGAATTCTGGGCTTGGGCGCTAACCCTGGGCTCTTCAGCTCAAGGCAAGCGCTCTACTGCTTGAGCTACAGCACCACTTCTGGTTTTCTAGTGGTTAATTGGAGATAAGAGTCAGACTTTTCTGCACGGGCTGGCTTTGAACCATGATCTTCAGATCTCAGCCTCCTGAGTAGCTAGGATTACAGGCATGAGCCACCAGCGCCCAGCTCATGAGAGGTATTTCCATCTTTTGTGTCTTCTCCAATTCCTTTAGAATTATGTCATTTTCAATGTCAGGGTCTTTATTCCAAGAATGCAAGGGCGATTCCACATATGCAAATTCCTAAGTTTAATATAGTATCAAAACTGAAGCAAGGACAATAGTCATATAATCACCTCAATGGATATAGAAAAGCCTTTGAAAAAAATCTAATATCCTTTCATGATAAAAGCCCTGAGGAAACTAGGAACAGACGTTTCATATTTCAACATAATAAAGGCTGTGTTTGACAGACCTGTGAGACAAGGGTATCCATTAACACTTATTATTCAATACATATAGTGCTTGAATTCTTTTTTTTTTCTTTTTTACTGGTTCTGGGTCTTGAACTTGGCCTAGGTGCTGTCTGTGAGGGTTTTTGTTTTTTTCCCCTCAAGACTAGTGCACTAAGACTTGAGCCACAGCTGTACTTCTGGCTTTTTTGGGTGGTTAATTGGAGTCTCCTGGACTCTCCTGCCTGGGCTGGTTTAAAACCACACTCCTCAGCCTCCTGAGTAGCTCAGATCACAGGTGTGAATCACTGGTGCCCAGTTAGTGATTGAATTTCTTAACTAGAGCAATAAGGCAAGAGAGAGAAACAAAGGAAACACATAAGAAAGGAAGAAGTCAAACTACAAGTCCTGTTCGCAGTGGATATGCTTCTATATTGAAGTGGCCCTACAGATCCACTAGCAGATTCTTAAATCTTCAATAGTCTTTTACTATAGGAGCAGATGCAAAATCTGTATACAAGAACATAGCTTTTCTGTATACGAGTAGATTGTCTTGAGTCATGGCTCCTTTCCAGCATTTTTCTGGTTAATTAAAGATAAGAATGTCTTAGATTTGTCTGACTTGGACTGGATTTGAACCTCAGTCCTTCAGATCTCGGCATCCTAGGTAGCTAGGATTTACAGGCATGGGCCACTAGTTCTCCATCCAAGCTAGGTCTTGAAATCACCTTTGTATTAATTTTGAAGGTTGGAAGGAGTCTGATCTGAGAAGAAAATGAAAGTGAGGCAGAGCAGTGTCAGACCTTCCAGTGATAAAATAAGGAAGATGGCAAAACAGAAAATGTCCTGGGCAATTCAGAAGAGGTAAACTCTAGCTGGGTGCTGATGGCTCAGGCCTGTAATCCTAGCTACTTAGGAGGCTGACATCTGAGGATTGTACTTCAAAACCAGCCAGTGCAGGAAAGGTTTGAGATTCTTATCTCCAATTAACTACTAAAATGCTGGAAGTGGAGGTGTGGCTCACCATGGTAGAGCACCAGCCTTGAGTGAAAAAGCTTAGGGACATTACCCAGGCCCAAAGTTCAAACCTCAGAACTGACGTGTGCATGCGTGCGTGCTCACGCGCGCGCGCGCGCGCACACACACACACACACAAATAAGATGAACTAGCTAACTAATGTACAGACAAAAAAAGATTTAGATTCCTCTGATGTGCTAAGTCAGAGTGTAGAAATGCATCCAGCTGCTTTGGAAACTGCATAGTTCCTGGTGAGAAATGTCCTGGCACCAGCGAAGAACACTGGGGAGGGCTGATGTGGGAACTCTGGGAAACTGTTTCTTTAGCAAACCTTTCTTTCTTTCTTTTTTTTTTTTTGGTCGGTCGTGGGGCTTGAACTCTGGGCCTGGGCACTGTCCCTCAGCTCTTCAGCTCAAGGCAAGCGCTCTACCACTTGACTACAGCAACACTTCCAAGCAAACCTTTCTTGTCTCTACATTTTTAGTCAATATGGAAGTTGAGAAACACATCAAAGGAAAATGTCATTAACTGCTGCCACAATTTTAGTTTGCAGTTCTTGGGGCTTGAAGTCAGGGTCTGAGAGCTGTCCTTCAGCTTTTTTTTTTTTTTTTTTTTTTTTGCGCAAAGCTGGTACTCTACCACTTGAGCCACACTTCCACTTGCAGCCTTTTGCTGGTTAATTAGAAATAAAGTCTTAGGACTTTTCTGCTCAGCCTCCTAAGTAGCTACAATTGCATGTGTGAACCATGGGCGCCCAACTCACCATGATTTTTATCTACATTTAAGTTGCATTACTGGCTGAAAAAAGACAGAGAAATTGGTAAACTTGCTGGAGAGTATTCCCCAGGGCTCTTGCTGAGTAGTCCTGGTGTTACTCCCAAAGCAAGGCTTACAGTGGGAAGATAAGTGTTACCCAGAGAAGCTTTGCACTAGTTAACTCTTACCTTTAATCCTAGCCTACCCACTCTGGCTTCAGTACCAAGATCCTCTGGATCTCTACCTCCTTAGATACTAGGATTATAGGTGTGAACTACTGGCATTCAGCTTATTTTCTGTGTCAATGAATTTGCCTATTTGTACTAATTACTGTCTATGTATTGGATCACCCTATCATATTTGTTCTCTTGGGTCAGGTTTACCTTATTTACTATAATACTGCCAAGGTTCATCTATTTCATAGTTTGGTCAGAATTCTATACTTTTTCTTATTGAATATTTTGTATTTATTACTGAAGTTTGTATGTGTTTACCTGTTGATGGACATTTGGTTTGTTTTCTCCTCCTGGCTGTTGTGAACAATGCAGTCATGAAAATGTGTAGGTCTCTGTTTTAGTGCCTGCTTTTACTTATTTTGGGTGCAAAACTGGAGGTAGGATTGGTAGAGTATGTACTTATTCTATATTTTGTTAAAAAATTTCTTGTTTTTCTGTACTGGGGCTTAAACTCAAGTCTTGGGTGCTGTCCCTTTAGCATTTTTCCTCAAGGCCAGCTCTCTACCACTTGAGTCAGCTCCACTTCTGGTTTTTTGGTGGTTAATTGGCGATAAACGTCTCACAGACTTTCCTGCTTGGGCTGGCTTCAAACAGTGATCCTCAGATCTCAGCCTCCTGAGTAACTAGGATTATAGGTAGGAGCCAGTGGCACCAATTTTAAGATATTTTTTAGAGGACTGTCCTATGTAGTCCAGGCTGGCCTCAAATTCATGATCTGCTAGTCTCAGCCTCTTGAGGGCTGGATAAAATTGTTCTTTGGGAGAACTTCCATACTCTTTCCCACATGACAACATCAGTAGTGGAAAAGAGTTGTACTTTCTCCAGATGGTATTTTCTGATAAAAAAAACACCATAGTAGGTGTGAATTTCATTGTAGTTTTGATTTGCATTTCCCTAATGTTCAGTGATGATAAGTAAGATTTTTTTCCTGGTGTTTACTTGTTACTTCTGTATTTTTTCCTCTTGTGAGAAATGACTATTCAAGTCCTAGGCTGCTCATTTCTGACATTTTAATACATCTGTATATTTATATATTCTTGATCTTAATTTCTTATTAGATATATGACTTGTGTTTTTCCTTATTTATGGGTTGTCTGTTCACTGTCTCAGTAGTGTTCTATATGAAAAGTATTTAGCTTTGATGAGGTTCAGTTATCTGTATTTTATGCTATTGTTGCCATTACTGTACTTTTGGTATCCTATCCCAAAAGTCATTTTAAGCCACTGCCTAGCATTTTATCCTCAAGTCTTCTGGATTCCCTGCCCTGCCCTGTCCCGCCCTGTCCCCCACT
>NW_012267358.1:1118937-1120206 GCF_000151885.1 Dipodomys ordii | reverse complement strand
CCATATCTCTTTTAAGAGTTTTAGAGCCCATGCCAATGGTTCATGCCTATAATCCTAGCTACCGTGGAGGCTGAGATCTGAGGATCTGAGTTTGAAGCTTAAGTTGTAGAATGTTAGCCTTAAACAGAAGCTTAGGGACAGCACTCAGGCCTTGAGTTCAAGCTCCATGTCCAGCATCAAGAAAAAAGGAGTTTTATGGCTGAAGCCGATAGAGTAGGTCTGGGGTAGATTGCCAGCTTAGCATATTTGAGGCACTGGTTTCAATGAAAAGGAGTAAAAAACAAGGAAAGGGCTGGGAATGTGGCTTAGTGGTAGAGTGCTTGTTTAGCATTCATGAAGCCCTAGGATTTAATTCCTCAGTACCATATAACTGAAAAAGCTGGAAGTGGAGCTGTGGCTCTAGTGGTAGAGTGCTAGCCTTGAGCAAAAGAAACTCAGGGACAGTGCTCAGGCCCAGAGTTCAGGCTCCACGACTGGAACCCCCCAGGCTCCACGACTGGAACCCCCCCCCCCCAAAAAAAAAAGCTTTTGTGACAGTGAGAAGAGGCAAGTTGGAGGGGTGGTTGTTGTTACAGAAAGATGTGTGTTGGGGAAAGAGTAAGTTTTAACTCATACCCTACTGAACAGGTTGAAGTTTTTCCATCAACATGTACTCCTTTCATAATAAAGTAGTTTTAAAACACAAATTCTTGATGTCCATCCAGAGATTCAATACAGTAGTTCTGGGATGGGGCCAGGAATCTTCGACATTTAAAATCTCTCCCACTAGAATGAGTAATAGTAGTACCTGAAATCTTTGTTATTTCTTCCATTTTCTTCCTTACTCTAGTGAACTTTTACCTCTGTTACCTGTGTTATCCTGCTAAGCATGAAATCAGATCAGACAACTCAGTAAATACTTGTTGAATACATCCTTTGAAAACATAGCTGATTCCTCTATTAAAACCAAACTTTGCCATTTTGGGAAGAGACCTCAGGGTCTTACACATGCTCTACTACTTGAGCCACATCACACATTCAGTCATTTGGTTTTTCCTTTTTTTGGGTGGTCATGGGACTTGAACTCAGGGCCTGGGCACTGTCCCTGAGCTCTTCTTCTTAAGAATAGCACTGTACCACTTTGAGCCACAGCCCTACTTCCAGTTCTTGTAGTTAATTGGAGATAAGACTCACTGACTGGGCTGGGAAGGTGGCTCAGTGGTAGAGCACTTGCCTTGCATGCATGAGGCCCTGGGTTCGATTCCTCAGCACCACATAAGCAAAAAGAAA